>NC_133769.1:337237019-337324708 GCF_003597395.2 Chelonoidis abingdonii
CCCTGCTTGCCTGGTGAGTGAAGCCATTCATAGGTTGCTTGGACAGAAGAAAGGAGCTGTTTAACCACTGCCTCAGTAGTTCCAGTATGGTAGTGGAGTGGGCATTTGGCCTTTTGAAAGGAAGATGGCCCTGTTTGTGGAATAGGTTGGAAACAAGAGAAGAAACAGTGCCAAAGATCAGAGCAGCATGTTGTTTTTTTGCACTGATTGTGGGAGTAAGGGAGAAAGCCATAGCAATGGATGGGAGGTTGAGGAGCAGAGACGTGCTCAGCAGTTTGAGCAGCCAGCAGGGCATCCAAAAGGAAATGGAAACAGCTGGGGCAATACTACTGCGGATGCCTCATGCTCCTACTGTGAGTCTCAGGGCTGAAAATGTGTAGCTATACATTCAGCCATTAACCTGTGGAGGGGCATCGGGATGGATTTTGAGCAACGCAGTGTTGTTTATGGGTGGTAGAAGTTGAACATTGTGGCAGCCTTTACCTTGTGTCTGTGCCTAGATACTTTTGTAAAGCTCTATGAGTTATTTAGAATCTATGGATTTTTCTATGTAAAATGCATTGACTCTGTAAATGAATTTTCAAGAGGTTTTATTATTAAACGCTGCATTATATAGCAAACCAAAAAAAAAAAAAAAGAACAATAGAGAAACAAAAATTCAAAGTGCAAAAAAGAAAAAGAAAGAACTCAAGACTGAAAGTGACGTCGTGCAGTGGAAGGCAGAACACAACAAGGGAACGGGGAATTCAGGTCACTGGTGAGTATATGCTATCCTGTGCCTCGGCCTCATCTTGTTCTTGGCCCTTCTGACAATGAGTGGCAAGCTATTAGGGGCCTTAGATGGCACAAAAGAGTTGGGCTCCCAGGTGTAGCTGATCTCGCTGTTCTGAACTTAAGTCTGTGAAGAGAATGGATTCTGGGAGCACTGCTGTAGCTGGATAGCAGGGCGGAGTTAGTGTTCCTAGTCCCCTGTATTGTCTAGGGCAGTGGTTTTCAACCAGCTGTACACAGATCTTCCAGGGCCTACATCAGCTCCTCTAGATACTTGCCAAGTTTTACAACAAGCTACATAAAAAGGACTAGAGAACTCAGTACAAACTAAAATTTCATACAATGACTTGTTTGTACTTTTCTATGTACTTTTCTATGTATCATGAACTGAGATGTAAGTACCATATTTATATTCCAGTTGGTTTGTAATTATATGGTCAAAATGAGAAAGTAAGCAATTTTTCAGTAATAGTGTGGATGTGAGACTTTTGTATTCTTATGTCTGATTTTATTAGCATATTGTTTTTAAGTGAGGTGAAACTTGGAGGTCCACAGACAAATCAGGCTCCTGAAAACGGCACCATAGTCTGGAAACGTTGAGAGCCACTGGTCTAAGGCTGCAGAATATGGCTGGGCCCTGGTTTACAGCACGGCATTGCCTGCTGCCCTAAAGGCTGTATGTGCTGCAACCGAGCATTCTGCCTCTGTATTGTCTCTAGAATTCCACTCCATCCCCCTGTCTTTTCTAATGGTGTTTTCTGCCGTGACTACTGTATAGCTGGCCATTGTGACGCTGTCTCTGGCCACTCCAACAATCTCTCTGGAGAGCCCCATCTATTTCTGCCTCTCTGACCCCCAAGTTTGAGAACCACTGTTTTAAACTGAACATTCCCAGTCTTTTTAATCTCTCCTCATGTGGAACCTGTTCCTTAGTCCTTTTTGTTGCTCTTTTTTGTACTTTTTCCAATTCTAATACATCTTTTTGAGATGAGGCGACCAGAACTGAATGCAGTATTTAAGGTGTGGGCATACCATGGATTTATATAGTGGTATTATAATATTTTCTGTCTTGTTATCTATCCCTTTCCGGTGGTTTCTAACATTCTCTTTGCTTTGTTCACTGCCGTTGCACATTGAATGGATGTTTTCAGAGAACTATCCACAATGACTTGAAGATTTCTTTCTTTAGTGGTAACATTTAATCTAGACCAGTGGTTCCCAAACTTGGGCCTCTGCTTGTTCAGGGAAAGCCCCTGGCAGGCCTGACCAGTTTGTTTACCTGCTGTGTCCGCAGGTTCGGCCAATCGCGGCTCCCACTGGCCGCAGTTCACCGCTCCAATGGGGTGAATGCCAATGGGGGCTTCAGGAAGGTCGGCCAGCCCATCCCTCGTCCTGTGCCACTTCCTGCAGCCCCCATTGGCCTGGACCAGTGAACCACAGCCAGTGGGAGCCACAATCGGCTGAACCTGCGGACGTGGCAGGTAAACAAATGGGCCCAGTCTGGCAGGGACTTTCCCTGAACAAGTGGTGGCCCAAGTTTGAGAACCACTGATCTAGACCCCATCGTTTTTTACATAAGTTTGGATTATGTTTTCCAGCGTGCTTTACTTTGCATTTATCAACAATGAATTTCTCTGCCATTTTGTTGCTCAGTCACCCAGTTTTGTGAAATCTTTGTAACTCTTCTCAATCAGCTTTGCATTTAACTATCTTGAGTAATTTTGTATTATCTGCAAATTTTGCCACCTCACTGTTCACCCTTTTTTTCCAGATCATTTATGAACAGCACTGGTCCCAGTAGAGACCCTTAGGGGACACACTCTTTCCTTCTCTCCACTATGAAAACTGACCATTTATTCCTACCCTTTGTTTCCTATCTTTTAACCAATTATTGATCCATGAGAAGACCTTCCCTCTGAGCCCAAGAATGCTTACTTTGCTTAAGAGCCTTTGGTGAGGGACCTTGTCGAAGACTTTCTGAAATTCTAAGTATGCTATATCCATTGGATTACCTTTGTCCACATGTTTGTTGACCCCTCAAAGAATTCTAGTAGATTGGTGAAGCATGATTTCCCTTTACAAAAGCCATATTGACTCTTCCGCAACATATCACATTCATCTACGTGTCTGATAACTCTGTCCTTTACTTCAGGTTCAACCAATTTGCTTGGTATTGAAGTCAAGCTTACTGGCCTGTAATTGCCAGGACTGCCTCTGGAGCCTTTTAAAAAAATTGACATCACATTAGCGATACTCCAGTCATTTGGTATAGAAGCTGATTTAAATCTGCAATTTCATATACATAAGAACATAGGAACAGCCGTACCGGGTCAGACCAAAGGTCCATCTAGCCCAGTATCTGTCTACCGACAGCGTCCAATGCCAGGTGCCCCAGAGGGAGTGAACCTAACAGGCAATGATCAAGTGATCACTTTCCTGCCATCGATATCCATCCTCTGACAAACAGAGGCTAGGGACACCATTCCTTACCCATCCTGGCTAACAGCCATTTATGGACTTAACCACTGTGAATTTATCCAGTTCTCTTTTAAAGGCTGTTATAGTCCCAGCCTTCACAACCTCCTCAGGTAAGGAGTTCCACAAGTTGACTGTGTGCTGTGTGAAGGACTTCCTTTTATTTGTTTTAAACCTGCTGCCTATTAATTTAATTTGATGACCCCTAGCTCTTGTATTATGAGAATAAGTAAATAACTTTTCCTTATCCACTTTTTCCGCACCACTCATGATTTTATATACTTCTATCATATCCCCCCTTAGTCTCCTCTTTTCCAAGCTGAAGAGTCCTAGCCTCTTTAATCTTTCCTCATATGGGACCCTCTCCAAACCCCTAATCATTTTAGTTGCCCTTTTATGAACCTTTTCTAGTGGCAGTATATCTTTTTTGAGGTGAGGAGGCCATATCTATACACAATATTCGAGATGTGGGCATACCATGGATTTATATAAGGGCAATAATATATTCTCAGTCTTATTCTCTATCCCCTTTTTAATGATTCCTAACATCCTGTTTGCTTTTTTGACTGCCTCTGTGCACGGCATGGACATCTTCAGAGAACTATCCATATGACCCCAAGATCTTTTTCCTGACTCGTTGTGCTAAATTAGCCCCCATCATATTGTATGTATAGTTGGGTTATTTTTTCCAATGTGCATTACTTTACATTTATCCACATTAAATTTCATTTGCCATTTTGTTGCCCAATCACTTAGTTTTGTGAGATCTTTTTGAAGTTCTTCACAATCTGCTTTGGTCTTAACTATCTTGAGCAGTTTAGTATCATCTGCAAACTTTGCCACCTCACTGTTTACCCTTTTCTCCAGATCATTTATGAATAAATTGAATAGGATTGGTCCTAGGACTGACCCTTGGGGAACACCACTAGTTACCCCTCTCCATTCTGAGAATTTACCATTAATTCCTACCCTTTGTTCCCTGTCTTTTAACCAGTTTCAGTCCATGAAAGGACCTTCCCTTTTATCCCATGACAGCTTAATTTACATAAGAGCCTTTGGTGAGGGACCTTGTCAAAGGCTTTCTGGAAATCTAAGTACACTATGTCCACTGGATCCCCTTGTCCACATGTTTGTTGACCCTTCAAAGAACTCTAATAGATTAGTAAGACACGATTTCCCTTTACAGAAACCATGTTGACTATTGCTCAACAATTTATGTTTTTCTATGTGTCTGACAATTTTATTCTTAACTATTGTTTCGACTAATTTGCCCGGTACCGACATTAGACTTACCGGTCTGTAATTGCCGGGATCACCTCTAGAGCCCTTTTTAAATATTGGCGTTACATTAGCTAACTTCCAGTCATTGGGTACCGAAGCCGATTTAAAGGACAGGTTACAAACCCTAGTTAATAGTTCCGCAACTTCACATTTGAGTTCTTTCAGAACTCTTGGGTGAATGCCATCTGGTCCCGGTGACTTGTTAATGTTGAGTTTATCAATTAATTCCAAAACCTCCTCTAGTGACACTTCAATCTGTGACAGTTCCTCAGATTTGTCACCTACAAAAGCCAGGCTCAGGTTTGGGAATCTCCCTAACATCCTCAGCCGTGAAGACTGAAGCAAAGAATCCATTTAGTTTCTCCGCAATGACTTTATCGTCTTTAAGCGCTCCTTTTGTATCTCGATCGTCAAGGGGCCCACTGGTTGTTTAGCAGGCTTCCTGCTTCTGATGTACTTAAAAAACATTTTGTTATTACCTTTGGAGTTTTTGGCTAGCCGTTCTTCAAACTCCTCTTTGGCTTTTCTTATTACACTTTTGCACTTAAGCTGGCAGTGTTTGTGCTCCTTTCTATTTGCCTCACTAGGATTTGACTTCCACTTTTTAAAGGAAGTCTTTTTATCTCTCACTGCTTCTTTTACATGGTTGTTAAGCCACAGTGGCTCTTTTTTAGTTCTTTTACTGTGTTTCTTAATTTGGGGTATACATTGAAGTTGGGCCTCTATTATGGTGTCTTTAAAAAGGGCCCATGCAGCTTGCAGGGATTTCACTTTAGTCACTGTACCTTTTAACTTTTGTTTAACTAACCCCCCTCATTTTTGCATAGTTCCCCCTTTTGAAATTAAATGCCACAGTGTTGGGCTGTTGAGATGTTCTTCCCACCACAGGGATGTTGAATGCTATTTTATTATGGTCACTATTTCCAAGAGGTCCTGCTATAGTTACCTCTTGGACCAGCTCCTGTGCTCCACTCAGGATTTAATCTAGAGTTTCCTCTCCCCTTGTGGATTCCCGTACCAGCTGCTCTATGAAACAGTCATTTAAAGTATCGAGAAATTTTATCTCTGCATTTCGTTCTGAAGTGAAATGTTCCCAGTCAACATGGGGATGGTTGAAATCCCCCACTATTATTGGGTTCTTAATTTTGATAGCCTTTCTAATTTCCCTTAGCATTTCATCATCACTATTACTGTCCTGGTCAGGTGGTTGATAATAGATCCCTAAAGTTATATTTTTATTAGAGCATGAAATTTCTATCCATAGAGATTCTATGGAACATGTGGATTTGCTTAAGATTTTTACTTCATATTTGAGTTCCTTTAAAACTCTTGGGTGAATAACATGTGGTCCTGGTGACCTATTACTGTTTAATGTATCGATTTATTCCCAAACCAGCTCTATTGATACCTCAATGTGGGACAGTTCCTCAGATTTGTCACTTAAAAAAAATGGCTCACATGTGGGAATCTCCCTCACATCCTCAGCCGTGAAAATTGATGCGAAGAATTCATTTAGTTTCTCTGCTATGACCTTATTTTCCTGGAGTGCACCTTTAGCATCTCGATTGTCCAGTCACCCCATTGGTTGTTTAGCCACCTTCCTGTGTCTGATGTACTTTAAAAATTGTTGCTTCTAGCTTTGGGACTTTTGCTAGTTGTTCTTCGAATTCCTTTTTGGCCTGCCTAATTGTATCTTTACACTTGACTTACTAGAGTTTATGCTTCTTTCTATTTTCCTCAGTTGGATTTAACTTCCAATTTTTAAAACATATCTCTTTGCTTCTTCTTCTCTTATATAGGAGGTCAG
Organism: Chelonoidis abingdonii; assembly: GCF_003597395.2. Taxonomy (NCBI): domain Eukaryota; kingdom Metazoa; phylum Chordata; order Testudines; family Testudinidae; genus Chelonoidis; species Chelonoidis abingdonii. The sequence continues at coordinate 337,243,354 of NC_133769.1, forward strand.
ACTAGATGATCACAGTGTCCCTTCTTGCCTTGGAATCTATGAATCTGTGAATTATTACAACTTCTGGGGCAAATCTTGTATCCTTATTCAATAAAAATGTCCATGAAAACCAAGGACTACAAGACTTGGTACATAATATTTAGATTCCAACTAGTGTATAGTAGGAGAATGAAACAGGCTGTCTACAGAATTTTAAAGACCAGTATTTTGTATATTTAACTTCTAAAATATGCTATCAGTGGTTCTCGACCCTGTTTAATCTGATTTAAACAGTGATTTTAAAAAAATCATCTTATCAATTATATCCCACAATCCTTTGCAGTTGTAAAAGCTTATGGATCATGATAAGAAACCATAGGTGGTGGTGGGGAAATGGTTCTGAAAGACGATAGAAGGTCCTCAGGAGGCGATAGCTAATGCTTGGGAATGATAGAACTTGGGTCAGAATGCTGGTGGAGAAATCTGTTCTGTAGTATCACTGGGGAATGGAGATGCTATTGCAATAGTGATGGAGGGGTGCTATGGCCACAGGCGCTGATTTTTATTTTTCCTATGGGTGCTCCACCCACACTCTGCCCCTTCCTCTGACGCCCCATCCTTGCTTCACCTCTTCCTGCCCCTACTCTGTCCCCTCCCCCAAGACCCCACTCTCATTCTGCCTCTTCCCGTCCCGCTCCACCCCCTTTGCTGAGACCCCATCCCACTTGCAGATTGCTGCTCTCCTCCCTCCCCTGAGCGCCTCCTGCCAGCAGCCAAACAACTGCTTCGCGGCCCCACTGAACAGCTGTGGCTGGTGGCTTCTGAGCACCTACTATATTTTTTCCGTGAGTGCTTGAGTCCCAGAGCACCCACAGAGTTGGTGCCTATGGCCTTGGCTGCTGGAGTGAGGTGGGGGTGGGTTGAGCTGCAAGTGCTTCTCTTCCTTTTCACTCCTCACCATCCTCTGAGTACTCTGCCCAGAGGCAGCAGCACTGCTTCCCCTCCCCCAGGTGAGGATCGTGAGAGTGGGGATTGAGAGGCAGAGGAGCAGCCTCAGGCTTGCATGTCACCAGAGCTGGTCAAACAATTTTGTGCAGAAAGTTGAAACCAACATTTTTCACAGGAAAATGTCAATTCTGATTTAAAAAAATATTTTTCTCATGGAAAATCTCAAACTAAAAGTTTCATTTGGAACTGACCTTTCTAAATGCAACAACAATTTTTCATTTTGACTTAAAATGTTGATTCCTTTTGGCTTTTCAGTTTAAAAAAATGAGGCAAAACAAAGTTATGATGAAGTGTTAATTGGAAATGACAATTTTAGTTTTTTTGGTGGTGCTTTGCTCTCTCCCACTCTTTGCTTGTGGCACACGGTTTAGTCTCATGAGGACTGACATGTTTTGATCTAACTAAAATCTCTAGGCTCAATATGAGGGTGTTGGGGTGAAAATTAATGGTCTATGTATACAGGAGGTCAAACTAGATGATATAGTGGTCCCATCTGGCCTCATACTCAATTAAGTTACTTTGACATAAAAAGTTATTTCTTCTTAAAACTGAAAAATGAAATGACATTCTGAGTTTAAATGAAATGGAAATTATTGTTCTGTTTAAAAATGTTGATTCTAAACAAACACTTTCTTCACAAATTGGTTCAGAACTTCCTGAAGGAAACCCCAAAAATTTTGAACCTAGATTTTTCACCTGAAGTTTCTCATGAGAAAAATGTTGGTTTTATGACTAGCTCTTGGTGGTAGCCAGAGCAGGGCTGGTGCCAAGGACGCATGCAATTGATGAGGGAGAAAGACAACTCCTTTCCTCTCCTACCTTTGCTCTTAGTGAATGTTGGAATTTGCTATTTCTTCCTCAACCAGTGGAGTATACCCCACTGGGTGGGTCCTCACAAATCCAGTCTGTTAAAATTACTGCTGCTGCTTCCCCTCCCACCACTCTGACCACATCACCTTGCCACTTATGCCTAAATTCCACAGGGACAGGGCCTGGCCCTGGTAGCACAGGTCAGAACCAAACAGCTAGAGAACAGAACAGAAGAGAAAGGACATCATCGAGTGGGCAGTGGTCTTTGAAACTGTAATGCCTCATGCACCAAGAGGATTTTTGAGTAGCTTCCTGAAGGAGAGAGAAGGTGAGTGGCAAACACTAAGGGTCTGCTCATGTTTCTTTTGGAGTTTATGGGAGTTATGTTATTGACTTCAGTGGGAGCAGGGTTTGGCCCTAATTGTGAGGCTTACAGGTTTGAGGCTACATTTATGGGGGAGAAGGATAGCTCAGCGGTTTGAGCATTAGCCTGCTAAACCCAGGGTTGTGAGTTCAGCCCTTGAGGGGGCCACTTAGGGATCTGGGGCAAAAATCAGTACTTGATCCTGCTAGTGAAGGCAGGGGGCTGGACTTGATGACCTTTCAAGGTCTCTTCCAGTTCTAGGAGATAGGTATATCTCCAATTATTAATACATAATGGAATCAAATGGATAAGTCAATAAATGAGGAAGTACATATACTTTATTTTATCTTATTGACACAGTGGCTTTTCAATAATGAGGTGCTGTCAGCTTAAAATGTCTTTTAATTGTCAAAGCAAATTCAGAGACCTCTTGCCGACTGTACTATGCTGAGTAATCTAACTTGGTGGGTATTTTTATGCACTTATACCCAGACATGGTAACTATATGCAACATACACACACCGGAGATTTATGTACCTTACAACTGCTTCATGTTTACCTTTGTGTATATAGAAAGAGGTCATTTTATCAAGTGGATCTTTTGGCAATACAATTCTGTTACACTAAGAACAGAGAGTCCAAGACCACCATTGCCCAGACACTGACACTTAAAAAAAACTATTAAATGAGGTTTTATTAAGACATCTTAAGACAGTCTCCACTGCAACAATGAATGCAGCCTCGTTATATAAGAATTACTTGGAAAGATTGCATGGTACTTGATGTGTAGTCTAGAAAGAATTTGAGACAGACACAGCAACTTTAAATATAGACCAGAGCCTTAAGTTTGAATATGTAAGGCATGGGGAGGGAACTTTGGCAGGGTGTATGTGAAATGTTAGAACAACCAAATCTGTCAAAAGAAAATCAACTGGGCAGCAAAAGAACTATTTAGTACATCACCAAAACCCAACTTTATATTTAAAATATAATCATTTACCTCATCCTTTGCCTTCCATCCTCTTTCCCTCAGTCATTAGATGAGGTTAACTCACTAGATTAAGTATCAGAGGGGTAGCCGTGTTAGTCTGGATCTGTAAAAGCAGCAAAAAGTCCTGTGGCACATTATAGACTAACAGACGTATTGGAGCATGAGCTTTCGTGGGTGAATACCCACTTCATCGGATGCATGCTGCTTTCACTAGATTAAATAAAGCATCCTCTTTTGCTACTGCCTTTAAGGTCTTTCACACTTCATAAAGAGCAAGGATATAGCTTAGAGAGATGGCTCAGAGGTTGACCCTATGGTGATTTTTAGATTGTAGACTCTAAGCTGTGGCATACATAAGTCAGAAAAAGTGCCAAACATTGCATGATGTTTTTCTTTCACAGTTCAAGTCAACGAATGTTCCCCATCTTAATAATATCTATCATGGCGCTAATTAAGCTTAAGGTCTTTTTGCAAGCCTTGTAGGTATCCTGCCAGATGGCACAAAATCTAAATGTAATACAGTAGTTTGTCTCTTCTAAAGTTACTATGGACTGTATCTGCCACTCAAAAATGTTCTTCCTTTGCCAGCTGTGTCTTGTGGTGATATAAAAAGTTCTGTCAAGTGAGTTGTCTCAACGTTATCCATTGCAGGAGGAAATATAAATTACTTTTGTCTTGATGAACATATAAAGCAGAAAGCCCTAATTAGAGTGTTATTGAATTATATTTTGTATAGTGCCAAAAAGCATGCCTGATATGTTCTAGACAATCATATATATGGGCAAGTTCCCTGCTCTGGAAAGTTTGCAATGTAAAGCTCCAATCTTGCTAGCAGGACTCCATGCAGGCATAAGCCTTGACTTGTGTGCCTCTGATTGCAGGACTGGACCTTAAAATCAGATTCTGTCAACCTTATCTGCATTGACTAGTAGTTTATTCCAGAAGCAGTCCCAGCGAAAGCTCACTGAGTAAGGTCCTACAGCACACAAGTAAGAGTGAAGGATCTGGTCCTATTTAGACACTATAGAAATAAAGGAAGGGATGCAAAAGAAGTGGTGATGTTTAGCATGTGACTGGTTAGTTCCACATTTATTATAATGTGTGTTTCATTAACACCTGAAGGAAGAGAGGGCTAGGTTTTATAGAGATCTTAAAGAAACTGTGGTTTAAAGCAGAAAGGATGGAAGGCCAAATCAGGAAAGGAATTTCAGGCATAGCAAGCTGCATAGAAGATGCGGATATGAGGGCGATGGCTAGAGTTGCTTTTACCATCATAATGATTTTTGATGGAAAATATAGTTTCTGGCAAATAAAATTTTTCCATGGGAAAATTTCAATTTCACCAACATTTTTCAATTTCAGTTTTTCCCTTTGGGAAAAACCAAAAACGAAATACTTTCTTTTGGGCTGGTGTGATGCTAATCAAAATATTTCAGTGTGTTAAAGTGACCTGAAATGTTTCGTTTTCAGTCATGTGGGAACTGTAGCTTGGGTATCTCAAATTCCCCCATCCTCTCCGATGGGCTGGGCTGGTGGTTAGTTGTGTGACTTGGATGGAACTGTGTTACTTGTTCTGAAATAATGTCAGTAAATTAGGGAGCACAAACTGGAGTCAGTAGCTATTAAATGCAAAAAGTTAGTGAAATATTACGATTATGAATTTAAATGCACAACAGTCGTATGAATTTATAAATAATTTGCTTAATCCACAGTATGCAGTTTTTGGAAATACTTGTAAGGGACCGATTTGAATATCCTTCCTAACTTGAACCAGACGCTGATACTCTGACTCATGTTGGGTAGCGCCTTATTTCAATAGTGGTTGCATTGACTTAATAGAAATATTTGTGGAGTAAGGTATTCAGTGTAATTGAGGTGTCTGAATTTGGCCCAGTGGAGTGAGGTTGGTAGAATCTTGCCCCAGTTCTGTATTATGTCACACTGTTATAGTCTCTTTCAAATGTATTTATTTGATAAAAATGCTTTTCTGTATTTTAATAATATTTTTTGGTGACGTGTATCCATTTTTTATGACTGCCAAGAAGCAAAGCTAAGGTAAGGTGGGCAATATAAGTTGGTTGGACTTCAGAGCAGTGTAATTTAGGGGGACAAATTCCACATTTGGTGAGAAAATATTTTATTGCAATTTTTTTTTACTGGCAACTCTTTCAAGTAGCTCAGGGGGTTAGAATGTTAGAGAAATTCCCAGGGAAATGGGCTAATAGGCAGAGTGCAGGAGAGGCAGTTAATGGGGCATGGTTAATGCAACTGACCATGATTTTCAAATACTTTAATTTATTCCCAAATCCTTATGTCCAGTAAATATTATTTTATTTAATTACTCCATATCCAAGTGCAAAAATATTTTGCTCTAGCTGTCTCTGAGACTAAATGTATAAGAACATGAGACGTTGTTGAGACTATAATAACTATGTAAGGCAGCAACAGGTGCTTGTGCTTGTAAAGTAAATGATGTAGTCTGGACTTTGTTCAGTTTCTAAAGACTGGAAAGCATCATGTACAGATCCGAAAAATGAATATGGAATATTTCAAACTCTGGTTTTTACATTACGGATGAAGATCTTAACTGGTGAATTTGAAGCACAAAAGAAACGTTTGTAAAATCCAGTTGGTTCCAATGGGTTTGTACATGTCTTTAACATTAAAGCAACTCATCAGAGGAAGAAATGAAATGGTCATATGTAAATCCATCCATATGCCCAAATGCATAAATAGCCCTAACTGAATCCTGAGGCCCAGCATAGCCTTTTTAAAATATTTAGTTGGTGATGTCATCACTTTTGTTGCCAATACACTTGTTGCTCTCCTCCCTCTGACTACTTTAGTTCCAACACAGAAACTGGGAATCCAGACTGCACTGGGAGATAGGCAGAAGCTGAGGAAGAAATAATATCTGATTGACCTAGGGTTCCAGAAGCTGTAATACCGTTTCATTTATCCTCTTCAGGTAAATCATGGGATACTTTTTAGATCTACTTTTCCTTTGTACAAATAAAATATGAAGCTGACAGAGAAACATGAGGGGATGGGAATTTGTATAACTGCATTACCACGTATTGAGCTTTTAATATTTCATTATTAAACTAAGACAATGTCCAGTTAAAGCCTTCTGTCTTTATTATGGTATGATACTGCACTTGCTCTTGTTTTCATCATAGATGTTACTTTCGAATCTAGCTTCTCCTTTAAGAGTTTGTTTGCATGGCTGCATTTCTTTTTTTGCCCAGAGCTTATTTCTCTCTTTATTTTTTAAAAAAGTTTTCGTTTTGATTACATAGCATACAAATAGGATTAGGCAGCAGGGTACTCGTCACAAATGTTATCACTTCTCCATGTGTGCCCTGAGAAACATACACAAATCTGGACTTTCTGTGATTAAAATGAATCACACAAAAACAATAGCTGATTAAAAGTTTTGGAATATATCTCAAAAGGCAGTACTACTTAAGAGAACTGTAGCCACTTGAAAATGCAGGAAAGTCAGAAGAGTTCAGAGAAAATCCTATTTAATCTACTAGTATTAGCCCATGAATTTTGATGTTTTTCAGAAACAAAACTGTTTAACTCTGCCTCTCTCTTTTTAGTCATAACAAAAATCCTTCAAGTTGTTTTCTCTTCCAATAACTGCAAAGAGACTGAATTTAGTGAATCTTACAAGTTATACTTGCAGTATTAAAGTAAACCTGCTATTAGGGAATGAAGAGAGAGAGATGTAAATATTATAGAGTTTAAGATTTTAATATCAGAGAAAAAATTGAATGCTAGTAATTTTTAATAGTAATATATTTGCAGTAAGTATCACTTCAAAAGAATATGGCAGAAGTTTTTTAAAAAAAATAACTGTGCAAGTCAAAGCAGACGTCCAAGGATTGCTTGTTATGTGAGATGTATTTTGGGGTGACACTGAGAACATGTTTTCTCAAATGGTGGAAATCAAAGAAGGTGATAAGCTGGTAGAGATACTCTTTGCTTTTTAACTTCTGCAGCACACATTAACTTTTAGCAATAGAAATAACATTTACTTATAGTAATATATATAGCTGCTAGGCTTCCTAGCTTCATATGTCTGTTCTGTTGGTGTGTTGTTTTTTTTTTTCAGGCGAGGCTTTGACCTGGAGGCTGATCTCAAGGACACTCGTGGAGGATTCCTTGAGGGTTTCCCTTTGCTTCAGCTGTTAGCCTCTGTGCTTCCCCTGATCATTCCTGAAAATGGAACGATCCACACAAGAGCTTTTCCTCAACTTCATGATTGTCCTCATAACTGTGCTCCTCATGTGGATTCTGGTGAAATCTTATCAGGAGTAAAAGACTGTGCCATATGCCATGAATGAGTTTAAGTTTGTGTCTGCAGAAGTATGTGACATCTGTACACCTGTGTGATTAGCTTCATGTAGCTCTAGAATGTAATCTTTTTTACTCTAAAACACCTGTTGCCTGAGATCATATGTATGTTTTTCATGGGTCTATGATGATGTAATTTTTTAATTCTTTGGCAATCCAGCTGTAAAATGTACAAGGCAAGATCCTCAGTAGTTGCTACACATGATTGTCCCTCCAACAGTTACTGTCTCCATAAACTGAGACAAAAGAAGCACAAACCTACTGAAGAACTGAAAGAGATGTGGAACCTTTTCATTTGCTCACCATTGTACTCTCCTGAATAAAGAAGAAAATGTAAGACATGTTTTGTAGTTATTTTTATCCTTTCCTTGAGCTGATTACTTTTCAGTGAAGGCTATGGTGTGTTTACTTGAGAAATACAGAACAACAGCCAGGGAAGTTTGATGGCTTGATTGCCTTTAGTTAAAAAGTACAAAAAAAGGTCCACTTAATTGCTACTGAGTCCCAGTGGAACTCATACTGACTCACATGAACACCAAATGAGTTCATCACAATAGTTAGTACAGTAAAATAGCCAGAGAATTTTCATGGCTAGACCATTATTTATGCTACCATTTCTGTGAATACAGACTTTAAAGAGATCCTTTGCCTTACTGCTGGCAGTGCCTTATAATTGCATCTTCTAGAGATGGATTTCAGATGTCACCTTTAGGGTCTAATTCTTGGATTTCATAGAATCATAGGGTTAGAAGACTGTGCAGGAGGCATCTAGTCTAGTCCCCAATCCCACAGCTTCACCAAACCGTGATTGGCACACGAGGTGGAGGGAGCAGAGGCATAGGTTGGTACCAATTATTACAGCAGCCCCAAGGCTGCTCTAACTTCAAGAAGCTAAACGGTTCCACTGCTGCAGCCAGAGATCACCAGAGCACAGAGGCACTCCAGTCGTATCTCCTTGCCCTCGCCAGCTCTCCTATGCAAAGGGCTGCAAGGGAGTGCTCTAGAGCAAATAGGCTGGTTTTATGCTGCTTGGTATCTTCCAGCAATAGAGGACTCATCAGTTATCTACTTTGGCCAACTTTGGGACTGTTATACAACAGTGCTTAGGTTTGGACCCAGACTGTCCCTTCGAACCCTCTCATCTGTCAATCAGCAGCTAAAGTCTTCCTAAGAATTCAAACATGCCATCCTAATGGCTTCAAAAGGTGCAACCTTTTAGATAAAATGAGGCTTGCATTAAGAAGTCTGGATCATTTAAATACATCTCACTGTACTTACATTGGCTCACTTCTTGGCTAGGACACTTAAAGGAATGAGTAAAGATCAGGAGATTACCCAAGGATGATTTGTTTTACTTTCATTTAGCAGCATAATGATAGGCATGTTTTGGGAATCAGGTTAATGCTTGAAAGGACAATACTGAAAATCTCAGGCTGCATGGCTTTATTCCATCTGCTATAGTTATCTGTTTAAAAGTTGATATTAAGTAAGTTTCATTTTTCTGTTTAGTCTGTACTTTCCACTTTCCTCTATAATTTTCCTCCTCTGTTTTCTCAAAGATGATTGCAAAGTTATTTCTGCAGTTAATAGACTATATCCTCTCCTGTTAATAAATCCTCTCTTTAGCAGGATACTTATTAAACTATGCAGTATAGTTGTAGGTATGTCGGTTCTAGGATATTAGTGAGACAGGGTGGGTGAGGTAATATCTTTTATTGAACCAGCTTCTTTTGGTGAGATAGACAATCTTTCGAGCTCCACAGAGCTCTTCTTCAGACCTAGGAAAGGTACTCGGTGTGTCACAGCAAAATGCCAGGTGGAACAGATTGTTTAGCATAAGCTATCACATAGCTTAGCATAGCTATCATATATTCCTAAAGGACCATTCAGGGGAGAGTGGCCCATTAACCCCTCTGTAATCTTAGGACAAAAAGAGGGCGTTAGTGGTTTGCAGATTGTTGTAATAAGCTATAAATCTAGTGTCTCTGTTCAAGCCATGATTTTTAGTAGCTAGCAAAGTTATGAATTTAAGCACCCAGACTCATCTTTCAAAAGTGCTGTGCATGTTTTCTTTGAGGATGAGAGATGATCGGTCAGTTATAGAGTGAGCGCTTTGTCTAAAGTGTTCATCCACAGGTGACAGAGTGTTTTTGTCTTTTATCATTTTCCTGTGTGAGTTCACTTAAGAGCATAGAGATTGTCTGGTTTCACCCACATAGTTTTTATTGAGGCATCTAGTGCCCTGGGTGAGGTACACCATGTGTTGTGATAGGCATTAGTAGGATCCATGGATCTTTAAAAGGGTGTGGTTGGGGGGATGTTGATGATTTTGCATTTTGCTGTGATGCTGGGAGTATCTTTCTCAGACCTGACAAAGAGCTCTCTGTGGCTCAAAAGCTTGTTAAAATGTAAGTCTTGTTTGTTCTTGGCTATGACTGAACTCTTTTCCATTCAACATCTTCAGGTGATGTCTACTCTAGAGACCTTACAGCAGCACAGCCGTACCACTGCAGGTCTCCTGTGTAGCCGCTCTATGGGAGAGAACTCTCCTATAGGCGTAATTAAACCACCCTCAATGAGTAGCAGTAGCTATGTCATCCGGAGAGCATCTCCTGCCAACATAGCGTTATCCACACCAGTGCTTCTGTCAGTGTAGCTTATGTCAGTCGGAGTTGGTTTTTTCACACCCCTGAGTGATATAAGTTTTACCGACAAAAGTGCTAGATATAGACATGGCCTCAGGGATGTGAAATTTCTTGTGAGAAAGCTGAGATGGCATTAAATTAGCCTGTGCCAACAAAAGCCGCAACCTTGGGTTTTGACTCATCTGACACCAGGAGCTGCCACGATTCCACTAATTTACACAGTTTGTTTGCATTCCAAGGGCACATCTGAAGGCAACGAAGTCTAGGGAAGGACATGGAAAATCTATTTTTAAATATAGTGAATACCTGATAATTCAATATGATTCTCATCTTTCACATACTGTGCCTTTCTATCCCGGCTGGGCCTCTCTCATCTGGTATTATCAGATCTACACTGTGGCTTAAAAATAGATTTTCAGATTCTCTTGTTCATCACAGCTTAGGCCTTAGAACATTGCAGCTGTACACCCAACTCTCGCCACCCAACACCACCTAGGTTGGAAGAATCTTTCCTGTTGATTCATTTACTGCATAGCAACACTTTGAGTGGCATAAGATACTGAGCCATCTTACACATTTGGTCTTGTCACAACACACAGTGATAAAAAATTACTGATACTTCACTGTTGAAAGCAACAAAGGGTCCTGTGGCAACTTATAGACTAACAGACTTATTGGAGCATAAGTTTTTGTGGGTGAATACCCACTTCATCAGATGCAATGGTCCAATACGTCTATCAGGTGCCACAGCACTCTTTGCTGCTTTTTACAGATCCAGACTAACATGGCTACCCCTCTGATACTTCACTGTTGAAGAAGCTGCTAACTATTTTGGCCAGAGTTTCAGAACTGCTGAGCAACCCAACTCTCCCTGAAGTCTATGGCAGTGTTAGGTATGCAGCACCTTTGGACATCAGCCTATTTGAGTAAATAGATATGTTATAAGTGCCTCGCTTTTCAGGCATTCCTGACTTTCTGGAAGAATTTGGATGAAATTATTCATGCACATTCTCAGAGCAGAGGTGAATTGTCTTTGAAAATGGTCATTTTTTCAAAATCCAATAGTTCAGGAAAGACCAAATGGAATATTCTCAACTTTCCAGAGTTAAAGCAGGATGTTCTAGTGGCTGACACTAGGATTCAGATCTAGAATCAGTTCTGCCAAGTCACTTAAGCTGTCTGCTCTTCATTTCCCAATGGATTATTTCTAAAACTTCTGGCCTGATATGGGAAAACACTTTCAGGAAGAAATTTGCTTTACAAACACAGTTTAGCCATTTGAAGATAAAGATGCTGTTCATGCAGAGATTGGAAGCATTATATACTGATTACACTGCATGCATTTATATAGTGTATTTGTGTTTGCCATCCTATATGAATTTGAAAACTTTCAAATAAAGATAAGGCCATTTGAGTCTGAAATCACAAACTGAGACATGTTCATGTGAATGCCCATCAGTTGTGTGATCCTTCAAATTTATCTAGGCCAAAATTTTCAAACTGGGCACCCAAATTTAGGCACCTAAATTGATGTGGCTAGATTTTTCTGAGAGGTGCAGAACATCTGCAGCTGCCAAGGTCAATGGGAATTTACTTCGGAAAATCAGGCCACTTTTCTTTAGGTGTCTAATTGTAGACATCCAGGTTTAAAAGTTTTGGTCTCAGGACCCAAATTTAAGAAGTGTTGCACACTCATAACTTCAGCTGAAGCACACTGGAGCACAGGGTGTTCAGTGATTTTTGAAAATCAGGTGACTGATTTGGGTGCCTAAATATGGCCAAACTTTAGGCATCCATATTTGAAAACTTTAGCTTACAATGAAAAATTGGTTTTTGATTAAATTAATTTTTTTGCAAAAAGTGTCTGCTTTCTGTGACAAATTTCACTTTTTCTTTGAAACACTCAACGGCTGAAAGCTGAAATATTCAGCTTTTAATAGGCTGCCACAGTGCTTCATGGGAGTTGTAGTTCAATTGCCTCATATCCCCATTCTCTTCTGTGGGCTGAAACCCCCCAGCCAGAGTACATCTCCTGTGAGGCACCATAGTCAATGACTCCTATGATGAACTGCTTCCCTGCTCCAAGAGAAGGAAACCATGATGCATCATGGGAAATGTAGTCCAACCAGGGAGGCTAGCCTATAGAGAAGAAATAGGCCATGAAACATGTGAGCTTCAGCTCCCATGAGGCAGTATAGATACCTTTTGCTTTTTGGCCAAAATTTTTTAATTTTCAAAGTTTCATTAAATTTTACCATGGAAAATTTTGAAAATTATTTTGTGTCTGTGTGGTTTGGCAAAATATTTCACATGGAACGCCCTCTCACCCCCAACTTTCTGACCATTTCCACTGGACATATCAAGATAGCACTACAGTTTAGGTATATTGTTTCTTTCTGGATCAAACCAAGAAATGTTAAGTATTGTGGACCAGCTCCCCAAAAAGATCTGGACCTCTAATGTCCATTAAAGCCAATGGGAGCTAGGTACCTAAATACCTTTCAGGATCTGGACCATTTAAACTACTGTGGCACAAAACAATGCAAGCATGGTTCTATTTATATGGGTCTGTTTGCAAATGCCTTAAACACATTGAAACATTCTTTCAAATCAGCAACGAACTTTGCATAGTAATCGATTGTTTTTACTGGGATCAGAGGTTAAGTAAGATCAGAAGTCTGACAAATGCTGATTCTCTTGGATTATATTGCAAGGGGCATTACATTTTTCTTCACTCATACAGCTGAGATGATTTGTCCCCTGTGCACAAGGCTTGCTCACAGGTTAGCATCTTAATAGTCTGGACTGGAAAACCATTTGGCATTCTTCCCAAAGCCATAAAATACAGATGTGCAAGCCAGTCAACTCTGACTTCACAGTTTAAAGGCTCAGCTTCTATTTTTAAAGCAGGAACAGTTTTGTGTGGCCAGTAACTTGCTACAAAATTCTCCTTTCTACTCATAATAAGTCAGATCTTTGGCTGGTGTAAATCAGCATGACTTGGAAATGAATGGAGGAGACATCAACTTTACATCAGCTACCCCTTCATATAGAATGGGTTCTCAATAGGTCTTCATTTTAAGGATTAGGATGAAGAAGAAGCTAACAGCTTAGTGCTGATAGAAATTTTAGCTGTGGTTGCCATTATCTTTTCTCTTACTGCAGTTAGTACTTTCGCTGTCTGGGCTTTGTATACAAGAAACTCAGGAGCAAAGATCATTTAACTTTGTACATGTTCTCCACATACATGGGCTGACCATGGGCTCAGAATGAGCCTGAGAAGAACTGTAATCTTGGTCCAAAATGTCCATTTTCATTTTGTGGTATATCCCTCGCCTTTGGAAAGCAAACAACAGCTCTGTCACTTTCTGCCTTGAGAGGAGGAAATCAGCACATCAGCCAAGAGAAGTATGCGATCCATCTCTTTGAACTGCCATGTCCCATTCACATCGCTGTACTGCTAGCCCTGCCAACTTATAATGAGGTACGGAAGGAGTGCAGCCCAGATGGCATATAGCTTCAAGTTCAGCTGCGTCATAGCACTCGCCATTGACCCAGATATTCAGGAACTTTCTCACTTCCTTAAAAGGGGTTTACTAGTCTACGAAGTTGTGCCTAGAGCTATGTACGCCTGGAGTGCTTCCCATTGGATGCCTGTTGGAATCTGCACATTCTTTCAGTCACACTATGTGACTCTGGCATTTCACTTTACTATGACAAACTGGCCTAGGCAAACAATTCTAACTACTCAGCAGGAGTGACCCAACTTGTCAACCTAAGCTATGGAAACAGACTGAGAAATAAATATTTAGGATGGATTACACTCTGATGAAGTATTTATACAATTTAAATTAAGTTTCTTGTCCTTATTTACTGCTTTCAGAGTGGTGACATTTTTAAATATCTGACTTGTAGTTTTGCTGATGGCCGCATAACTCAGTATGAATAATCTAAGCCTTTCAAGAGTGATGGGAAAGCTTCATTTCTATGAACTATGGGCCAGCTCCTGAGCTGACGTCAGTGGAGGTACACTATTATACACCGGCTGTGGATCTCTGAATTTGTCTTTTTGTGGTATTGCTTTATTTTCAGTGGAAGTCTATGCATGCATCAAATGAAGGAGGTAGTTTGGGCTAGAATGTAGGATCAGACTTGTTGCTTTAATGCAGTGTTGAATAGACAGGATTTAACAATAGGAGCACTTATACCCTGTGTTCATTAAACTAAATGAATGGACCTACTCCTGCTGCCCTGAATCCTTCTTGAATTTCAGATCTTGGCTTATGTCATGGCAGCAATTTCTCTTTCAGTTTGGATTGTTTGGTACATGTTTAGATGCTGAATAAAATGTGTTCAACTTAAGAGTCTGCGGTGGCCTCTGGTGGAAGGTGTGTCACTATTTATAGTGGGAGCAGATTCAGAACTTTTAAGGCCAGAGAGGACCATTATGATAATCTAGTTTGATCTTTTATATAACACATTCCACACACTTTCACCCAGTCATTCTTGCATCATGTCTACAACTTCTGGTTGAGCTACAGCATATCTCTTAGAAAGATATCCAATCTTGAGTGAAAGACTTCAAGTGTTGGGGAATCCACCATAGTCCAAAATAAATTGTTCCAAAGGTTAATTATCTTCATTTAAAAAAAAATCTCACTTGTTTTCTAATATATTATGCACTTAATTATATATTATAAGATACTTTGCAGTTCTACCTTCATTACTAAGAATCCATATTAAAACATTAATCACAAATAACTCTTGGATACCAGTTCCAGTACATTTCTTGCCATGGTAAGAACTTAAAATAGCATTGTAGTTGCTGTTATAAAATGGCCCATTGACATTATAGATAGCACTGTAGAGTTGGAAAACTACTAGATAGATTGATTTCCTAGTATTTTCTTCTTGCATTGAACAAAGAAAAGATAATTTAGGGAAGCATTGTGTAGGAATAAGATAGTTCCCAGGGACAAACCAACCACAGCAAGTAGTATGCTGGTGAAAAAATATTTTCTTCTAGGGAGATGGCTACTATGAATAACCATGATGAAATTGTGATGAACAGTTCTCACTGCACATTGAATGGCGGTGTGGATGGAAACTGTTTTATGGGTTTCTTTTTCTACCAGCACTAAATGCTTCAGAGAAGCCAACATCATAAGGACATTCGGAAATGTGTCTGGAAATTCAAAGCCCCCTTGATTCAAAGACCTCTTTAATATCTCCTTTTATGAGGAGAGATTAAAAAGACTGAGACTTTTCATCTTAGAAAAGAGATGACTAAGGGTGGAGGGATATGATAGACATCTATAAAACAATGACTGTATAGAAAGTGAATAAGGAAATGTTATTTATTCCTTCACATAACACAAGAACCAGAAACCACCCAATGAAATTAATAGAAAGCAGGTTTAAAACAAACAAAAGGAAATACTTCTTCACACAACACACAGTCAACCTGTGGAACTCTTTGCCAGGGGATGTTGTGAAGGCCAAAACTATAACGGGGTTCAAAAAAGAATTAGATAAGTTCATGGCTATTAGACAAAATGGTCAGGGATGCAATCCTATGGTCTGATGTTCCTAGCCTCTTACTGCCAGAAGCTGGGAGTGGACAAAAGTGGATGGATCATTGGATGACTGCCTGTTCTGGTCATTCCCTCTGAAGCAGTTGGCCTTGGCCGCTGAGGGAAGACAGGACCCTGGGCTAGATTGCCCATTGGTCTGACC
The DNA here is from genome assembly GCF_003597395.2 of Chelonoidis abingdonii. Classification (NCBI taxonomy): domain Eukaryota; kingdom Metazoa; phylum Chordata; order Testudines; family Testudinidae; genus Chelonoidis; species Chelonoidis abingdonii. The sequence continues at coordinate 337,259,249 of NC_133769.1, forward strand.
AAATATGGCCATTCTTATGTACGAGGGGTGGGAAAGGGACACATTATTCTTGGAGAAAACTCTCCCTATAAATTTTGCCAGATCACCCCAGTGTAAGCTAATTACAGCGATTACAGTATTCACTGTGTTCAGAAATAGGTAGTAAGCATAAAAAGAGGTGTTTTTGATGATCCCTTCTAGACAGCTTGGAAAGGATGAGAGCAGTTTGCTTTACTCTTCTCACCCACAAAGGATGCTATTCTGGATCAGCCTGCAGGTGCCACTGTAGCAAATAACAAGGGTAACCCTCTCAGCTTCTTAAAAGGTCCCAGATCCCTTCAACTCAGTTAGCAAGAGAGCAAGAGACGGGAATATCTGAGGCAAGGGAAGTATATGAAAGGAAAGCAGCACTGAGTGGGTTAAATCAGACCACTGGATACTCTAACAGGATGATCAAGGACTGCAGTTTTCTTGACCGTTTGGACAAGCATTTAGCTGATTGACAGGTATTCTCTGCAACATCAGAAAATAATCTAATTTGACATGGCTGACTTCAATCCAAAAAGCAACCAATCTAAGGTAGACATATTATCTATAATAAATCTGAACATAATATTTAGCTACAAAATATTTTTTTGCTATGATAGGGAAAATAATCTTTAGAAATGTGATTGTTCCACCCAGGGCCAGTGCAACCATTTTTAGATTCATAGATTCATAGACTCTAGGACTGGAAGGGACCTCGAGAGGTCATCGAGTCCAGTCCCCTGCCCTCATGGCAGGACCAAATACTGTCTAGACCATCCCTGAATAGACATTTAGCTATACACCTACTTCTTAATAGTCTCCAGAGGTGGGAGAATTCCACAACCTCCGCTAGGCAATTTATTCCACGTGTTTAACTACCGCAGTTAGGAACTTTTATCCTAATGTCCAACCTAATCTTCCCCTTGCTGGCAGTTTAAGTTCCATTGCTTTCTGTTCTATCAAGAGGCTAAGGGTGACACAAGTTTTTCTCCCCTCCTCCTGATGACACCTTAGATACCTGAACCTGCTATCATGTCCTCTCATCTTCTCTTTTCCAAACTGAAATAAACCCAATTCTTTCAAGTATCAGAGGTTAGCCGTTGTCAGCTGGATCTGTAAAAAAGCAGCAAAGAATTCCTGTGGCACACTTATAGGCAACAAGACGTTTTGAGACATGAGGGTTTTCGTGGGTGAAACCCACTTCATCATGATGCATCTTTAGCCTTCCTTCATATGGTCATGTTTCAAGACCTTTATCATCTTGTTTGCTCTTCTCTGGACCTGCTCCAATTTCTCCACATCTTTCTTTGAAATTGGGTGACAGACTGGAACAAATACTCTAGTGAGGCCATAACCAGCGCAGAGTAGAGTCAGAGAATGCTCTTCGATCTTGTTCTACAACACACCTGTTAATTCGCATTGAAAATCACGTTTTGCTTCTTTTTTGCAACAGTATCACACTTGAATCAATATTTAGCTTGATGGTGCATTATACCCCTAGATCCTTTCTGCATATCTCCTTCATAGACAGTCTGCTTCCACATTCTGTATTGTGTGAAACTGATTGTTCCTTCCTAAAGTGTGAGCACTTTGCATTTTTCTTTATTGAACGTCTATCGGCCGTTTACCTCAGACCATTTCTCCAATTTGTCCAGATCTATTTGATTTTGACTCCTGTCCTCCAGAAGCAGTTGCAGTCCCCCCAGTTTGGTATTCAATCTGCAGACTTGAATAACTACTTTCTATGCCCAACATCTAATTCGTTGATGAGATATGTGACAGAGCCGGTCCCAAAAGGACTCTGCGAACCCCACTTGTTATAATCTATCCAGCAGGCATGGGGAGCATTAATTAACTACTCTCTATTATGGTTTCCAGCCAATTATGCACCACTTAGAAGTATGCCCCAATCTAAATTGTATTTGGCATAGTTTATCGATAAGGATATCATTGCGCAGACCTCTGTATCAATCGCTGAAACTAAGTCGGTTATCCACATCGCACTGGCCTTCGTCCCTACCACAAGACTCATCAAAGAAAGCTTATCAGAAGTTGGTTTGACACGATTTGTTCTTTACAAATCCATGTGGGCTATCCCTATCACCTTACCACCCTTATCCACTTATTTAGCAACTAGCGCGGCTGCTAGGGTGCCTAGTGTGGGCGAGCCTAAGTCCTAGGCGAAGGAGGTGGATGGGAGGTGAGCTGGGGTTTGGGAGAGGCACATGGGGAGGGCTACCCGCAGTAACGGGGGGGAGTGCACAGGGGAACAGCTCCCCGCCCCAGCTTACCTCCACTCTGCCTCCTCCGCTGAGCACACAGCCCAGCTCTAAGTCTCCTCCAATCAGCTCCACAAGCCTGGGAGGGGAGGAGAATTAGAGCAGCGCGGGCGTGCTCAGTGGAGGAGGCGGAGCCGAGGTGAGCTGGGGCGGGCTACCCAGGCAGAGTTAGCTGCCGTGGCGGGGGGTGGGGAGTCTCCCTGGGCGGGGTTAGTTGCTGTGGGGAGACGGGGGGAGAGAGGTTAGCTGTCGTGGTGAGGGGGGTAGCTGCTGCAGGGGGGGCTCCCCTGGTCGGATGCTGAGTTAGCTGCCGTGGGGGGGGGGCGGGGTTAGTGAGGTGTGGGGGAGTGCAAGGTGGAAGTTTCGCCTAGGGCTCGAAACTTCCTTGCACCTGCCCTGGTTCCACCTGCACACAGATTTCCTACCCGTTAGAGATGGTGCTGCTGCTCCCATTTGCAGCAATAAGGCAGAGAGCTGGCCATGGTACTGAACCAAAGAGTACAATGGCTACCCTTGTTATGACTATTTCTGTAGTGCCATAAATAAGCATGACATTTTTTCTGACAAGAGAACAAAATATATATCTCAGTGTGATTACAAGATATATAAATTGTACAGACAAGCATTACCATAGAAGGGAAAAAGAGGACAAGGGCTAAGATAATGCGGATGATAAAAATATTGATGCATGCACTGTAGAGGTGGTGTGTTACATTATTTTCCATACAAAAAATATCTTTTATTTGACCAATTTCTGTTGGTGAAAGACACAAGCTTTTGAGCTTACACCTGAAGAAGAGCTTGAAAGTTGTCGCTTTCATCAACAGAAATTGGCCCAATAAAAGCTATTGCCTCATCCACCTAATAGCCTGGGACCAACACTGCTACAACACCTCTGCAAATTACTTTCCAACACCTTCTCAAACGTATGCACCCAAACACATATGCTAAAAGTGAAAGAACAGGTTCTGGAATCTTATGAGAGGAAAATGTGTTTTAAGAAGAGACTTATAGATTCGTAGACTGTAAGGCCATAAGGGACCTTTGCGATCATCTAGGGTGACCTGCTGTATGAACTTCCCCAAAATAATTCTTAGCTCATATATTTTAGGAAAACATTATTTTAAAAAAATGGTCAGTGAAGGAGAATCCACCATGACCCTTGGTAAATTACCCTCGCTGTCATAAATTTATGCCTCATTTCCAGTCTGAATTTGTCTAATTCAGGGACATACACAGGAATTTAAATTTGACCCCTTTTGAAGGGGAACATTCTGTGGATGCCCCATTATCCAGGGTTTTCAGAACCCCCAACAGTGGTAACTTAACTATTTCACGCCAGGCAGTGTCAGGAATAAATCAACAGCAACTCAGCAATTCTGTCTGATCAAAGGATTAAACGAAAGTAAGCATGCTCTTGTCTAACACTGCAGTTTATTAGATTTAAGCACACACAAACATAAGCAATAGATTTAGAACATCCCAGATATTTACCTAACATCTGGAACAGTATTGAACAATTAACAACAGGTTCGCAGAGGTCAGTTGCTCATCCACTGGGGAGAAAAGGTGTCAGGAAAAATATCTCTCAAGATGGCTTCAGAGGACTGCTCCAAAGTACATTTTATTAGCTAATCTTCTATAACTAATGTCTACAAACCACATAATGACCCCTACTGAATCATCGCGTTTCTAACTTTCAATAAACTTTTAATACCAGAGGTGTCTAGACTCCAAGTTTTCCAACCACCAAGGTTTTCCATCTCAGTTGTTTACTTGTCTGTCCCCTCCTCCCATTCTGATTAGCAGAAATTGTAGCTAATTTTGAGCTTGATTCTGAAAGCCTGTCTTCAAATTAACCCTTAACTATGTAGTGTTGTATTTCATTCATTCAAAGTGGTTGAATGCACATTATATAGTTGCAATTAGCTTGATCACATTCTGGGGTATACACACCCCTCAAATCTAGGGCAGCACTCCTGCCCCAGGAGGAAGGTACTCTGCCCCCACCCTGGGAGGAGCTTGCTCTTCCCTCCCACTCTATCCCCCCGGAGGAGCTCGCTCTTTCCTCCCCCCTAGTCCTGGGGCCAGAAGAGTTCTGTGCCCTCAACGATTATTGGAGGGGGGTAGAGTGCCCTTTCTTGTCCCCCCTTGTGCACGCTCCTGGTCTGGATCATGTTATATCTTTCTCTGTCAGCTTGAAGAGACCATTATATATTTTTTCTCCATGTAGATACTTATAGACTGTAATCAAGTCACCCCTTAACTTCTCTTTGTGCAGCTAAATAGACTGAGCTCTTTGAGTCTATCACTATAAGACAGGTGTTCTAATCCTTTAATCCTTCTTGTGGCTCATCTCTGAACCCTCTCCAATTTAGCAACATCCTTCTTGAATTATGAGCACCAGAAGTGGATACAGTATTCCAGCAGTGGTCACGCCAGTGCCAAATACAGAGGTAAAAACCTCTCTACTGCTACTTGAGATTCTCCTGTATTCATCCCAGGATCACATTAGCCCTTTTAGCCACAGTATCACACTGGGAGCTCATGTTCAGCTATCAACCATGACTATCAACTCTTTTTCAGAGTCACTGTTTCCCAGGATAGAGTCCCCTATCATGTAAGTATGGCCTATATTCTTTGATCCTTGAAGGAGGAGAGGGTGAATCAGTTCAGGCAGCAAGTTCCAGGCATATAGACTACAGGGAAAAGATGTGGCAACAAGAGTGGAAGAAAGAGACAAAGAGATAATTAGTTTATTATTTATTAGCACTCCAAGGATATGATGGACAGAAATCATAGAAAAACATGGTCCCTGCCTGAAGGATCTTATAATCTAAATTTTAGATGTTACTCAAGGGAGGGATTCAAAATTGTTGTTGGTTTTTTTGGGGGGGGTGAGGCGGGGAAGAGGACATGGCCAGAATGACTGTCAGGAAAAATTATCATTTGTATCTTGTATAGACTGGCGGGGGTAACATGAGCTTTGGGGAATCCAGAGTGGAGGTGGTTACAGTAAGCAAGATAGGAGATGATAAGAGTTCTACCTGCCTTACCAATGACTTTTCCAGATGATCATAAAGTGGCACTGATGGCCCTTGAAGAGAGTCCTAACCACTCTTTCTCTCTTGCAAAGGCTTTCTCATGGCTAAAGCAGTCAGGAATCCTGGGCTTTAGTCCTGATTCTACCAGGGACTCCCTATACAATGTTATGGCCAAATTAACCCATAGACTGTAGGCCACTTTTCCCTCTGCCTTCCAATTTCCCACTCTGTAAAATGCAGATGGTACTCACTGAATTAATTCCCAGCTGTAAAGCAAGGTGAGCTCCTTGGTTGAAAGATGCCATGTAAGTGCCCAGTATTATTCTTTATAAATTAACAGGCACATTTGTGTTTCTTTATATTAAGAACATAAGAACAGCCGTACCGGGTCAGACCAAAGGTCCATCTAGCCCAGTATCTGTCTACCAACAGTGTCCAATGCCAGGTGCCCCAGAGGGAGTGAACCTAACAGGCAATGATCAAGTGATCACTCTCCTGCCATCCATCTCCATTCTCTGACAAACAGAGGCTAGGGACACCATTCCTTACCCATCCTGGCTAATAGCCATTTATGGACTTAACCACCATGAATTGATCCAGTTCTCTTTAAACGCTGTTATAGTCCTAACCTCACAACCTCTCAGGTAAGGAGTTCCAGAACAAAGTTGACGTGCCCTGCCGTGAAAAAAACTCACTTATGATTGTTTAAATTTCTGCCTGGCCTATTAATTTAATTGAGGACCCCTAGTTCTTGTATTATGGGAAAGTAATAACTTTTCTTATCCAACTCCCATATCACACTTCGTGATTTTAATATACCTTTATCAATCCGCCCTCAGTCTCCTCTTCCACTGAAAGTCGTAGCCTCTATAAATCTTTCCCATATGGGACCCTCTTCCAAACCCCTAATCTTTTAGTTGTCCTTTTCTGAACCTTCTTCTATGCCAGTATATATTTTTGAGGTTGAGGACTATCCATCTGAACCACAGTATATGAAGATGTGTGGCGTACCAGGTTTACATAAGGAGAATAATATATTCTCAGACTTTATTCTCATACACACCCTTTTTTATGATTCCTACATTTGTTTCTTTTTGAGCTGCCTGCTGCACACTGCATGGTACATGCCTCGGAGAACTGTCCATAAGACCCAGATCGTTGTTCCTGACTTCTTGTAGCTAAATTAAGCATCACCTCAATATTATAGTATACGTGGGTGTATTTTCCATGTGGATTATTTTACATTTATCCACATTAAATTATCAGTTGCCATTTGTTGCCCATCACTTAGTTTTTGAAGATCTTTTGTAAGTTCTTCACATCTGCTTTGGTTCTTAACTATCTTGAGCATTTATACATCTGCAAACTTTTGCCAACCTCATCGTTTACGCCCTATATCTTCAGAATCAATTTATGAATAAATTGAATGGATTGGTCCTGGACTGACCCTTGGGGAAACACCCTGTTACCCCTCTATTCTGTAGAATTTTAACCATTAATTCCTACCCTTTGTTTCCTGTTTTTACAGTTCTCATCCAGGAAAGGACCTTTCCTTTAATTCCCATGACATTTAGTTCACATAGAGCCTTTGGTGGGACTTGTCAAAGGCTTTCTTGGAAATCTAAGTACAACTATGTCACTGGATCCCCTTGTCCACATGTTTGTTGACCTTCAAGACTCTAATAGATTATAAGATATGATTTCCCTTTACAGAACATGTTGACTATTGCTCACATTATTTTATTCTTTATTATTGTTTCAATTAATTTGCCGTACCGACATTAGACTTACCAGTCTGTAATTGCCGGGATCGCCTTAGAGCCCTTTTTAAATATTGGTGTTACATTAGCAACTTCCAGTCATGGGTTCCAAGCCGATTTAAAGGACAGGTTACAAATCTTAGTTTAATCGTTCCACAACTTCACTTTGAGTTTCTTTCAGAACTCTTGGGTGAATGCCATCTGGTCCCGGTGACTTGTTAATGTTGAATATATCAATTAATTCCAAACCTCCTCTGATCAACGTCAAATCTGTAAGTTCCTCAAATTTGTCACTTACAAAAAGCCGAGCTCAGATTTGGTAATCTCCCTAATCTTTTTATCTCTCACTGCTTCTTTTACATGGTTGTTAAGCCACGGTGGCTCTTTTTTAGTTCTTTTACTGTGTTTCTTAATTTGGGGTATACATTGAAGTTGGGCCTCTTTTATGGTGTCTTTAAGAGTGCCCATGCAGCTTACAGGGCTTTCACTTTAGTCACTGTACCTTTTAACTTCTGCTAAGTATGTTCAGTAACATATTAGCCAGGTTAGTTCAAAATCCTACTTTGTTTTATTGCCAGAGATCCCATGCATGTTTTTCTGCTGCAAGGCTTGCTGCAGGTAATTTAATAAGAAGGAAGATAATTTTCCACAATCTGTTTTGATTCTAAAAAGCAGTGGGTTGAAGTGTCCTGGAATTAATTCCTGGCAGTTCAAGGCAGGCATAGAATTGCAACTGTCATATTCAAGCATGCAGATAATACATCTTCTGCCATTTCAATTTGCCTATGGATAATTCAGACGTTCTTTTAAAGAGATACACACTCTGATAAACATTTACCAAAACTTCTGATCTGAACCAGATGGACATCAGATACCAATGGCATACCATTATGTATGCAAGGTATGCATTGCATGGCCCAGGACTTTCTGTGCCTGCAGGATGAATCCGTATAGCCTCTGAATGTACATGGAGGATGCCATTTTGAAGAACAAAATTCTGCAAAATGGCATCCTTTGCACAGTTTGACTTTGCACACACTGCACGTGTAAGGTCAGGCTGCATGGAGAATGCCATTTTGCATGCAAGGGTATAGTTGCGTGCCTGACTAAAAATGTCACAGCATGCCTCTGCTAGATGTCAATTTTATATAGGTGGTTACATTTTTAGTAGTATCAAATTATATTCCCCAAAGTAGAATAGGCTGCATTTCTTCACAGTGCCCTACACACTTAGTGCCTGTCTATCTTGGCTTTTTTTCTATAACACCTGTCATTTTAGTATCCAAGCGCAGTCACCATCTGTAGAATGATGAAATAGAACACATGGAACAGCACATGTTTAACAGAATACACAAGAACAGTAGATATGCATTATAGACAGCCATACTACATTTAAGGTGACTATGTACAATGCTTTTGTTATATAATGGTGTTTCATCTGCATGTAATGTAGAAGAGGTAGCAGAGTAGGTGATAAAGATTTAGTCTCTGCACAATTACGCAATTCAGCCATGCGAGTGCTGTAGTTTTCCAACTGCACTGCCAAGTCTCAAGGTAATGCTTGGTTGTTTATGGAATCTGAAAGGAGTTCCGCATTCATACAGCACTGGAATTCCTACAGGATACCTGAATCACTGAATGGCTTTCCAAGGGGGAATCAAGTATTCATGAGATACTTAACTCTCATACTGCAGCTCAAAGACACTCATTTTCTAATCATAGGATGGAGAGGGGAACCTCTTCTGCTCTAGTGAGCAGATATTTGACATTTCTATCATTGCCTGGGGATGTAACTTTTCACCTGCCTGAGGGAACAAGAGTGCTGTGTTTTGAATGCTGCTCCTTAAACAAATTCCTGAGCTCAGGGAGCTGCAACTCCAGTTATGAGCTAAGTGACGATTACCTTGCTGTCACCTGTATCTGCTGATAAAAGACCAGATCTGCACGTGGTGTGAACTGGTAGTGCTCCATTGCAGTCAGTGAAGATTTACACTAGCAGAGGAGTTGGCTCATGGACTGGAAGAATCAGCCCCCTCTTCAGCTGCTGAAAAGGGCTAATATCCCATTACTTAGGGCAGGAGGATGCTTGGGGAGGGGCAGAGCAGTACCAAGCCGTGTGTGACCACCAGTGCCACACAGCCTGCAGTGTCAGTGATGGAATCCGCCCTCTCCCCCAGGGAACCTCTGAACTCCTAAAGCTGCCACTAGCCTTTGTGAAGTAGGCAGAGCAATAGGATGCACCAGCCCTGAGAGGAGGTAGAGAACAGAGAGACCAAGATAGTTGAGCTGCAGCAGCTCTTCTGCCCACACTGTGACTGTGACCCGCAGGTGGGGCTGATGCAGGGTGGGAGGGGAGAGCATCTGACAGCTCCTGCTAAGTAGCTGACCCATCTGCTTTAAAGCAACTGGTCGTTGTGGGAGCAACACAAGAGGGGATGCTGCCCAGACACCCTTTCACGTAGAACTCCTCCTTTCTGCTCCCTCATGAATACCCAGGTGTCCCTCCTCCAGAATGGCTCTCTTTGTAGAGCTTGGGTGTGAAAAAGACAACACAGGAAAGCTTCACAGAGGAGGGCGAGGAAGCCTGGAAAGCCAGACTAGATATTGCTTCCTAGTTTATTCTTAAGAAATGGGGAACAATAGGAGAGAGAAAACGAGAAGGCAAGTGAGGGATAGTAACAACTGCACCAGGGAATGTGGCGGGACACCAGCAGCTAACCACTGCAGTGGGACACGCCAGCCAGTAGGGGCTGCTGACCACTGAGCTATGGCCTCTTTTGCCTACATTCCTTTCTGTTTCCTCCTTCCCCAATATCAGCAATTCAGGTGAAGTTTGGTCTCTAGTGGACAGAGTGACTCAGTTTTGGAGTCCTGTGAGGTACGGGGCATATTTAACTTCCACTAACTTTCACTGCAATTGAGGGGGATTCAATAACCTTCAGAACTGGGCTCTAAGGCCTTGATCCAGCAAAGCATTGAAACAGGTGCCTACTTCTAAGCCAGTGAGCAATCCCATTTGCTTCAGTGCGACTACCCACGTGAGTCAAGTTAAGAACCGGGTGCACTGAATTGGTCCCTTACTTTGTAAAGTGGAGATGACTAGTGCCCTTGAGACAGCACTGAGTTACTGTATTTGATGTAAAGATTTAGTTTGGTTGCTCTGTGTGCGTACTATTGATTCAGCTATGGTGAAACAGGAATGGAGAGAGGGGGTTTTGAAGCTGCTTTCACGAGGACTAGGTAAGTAACATCATCCCCCCCTTTTCTTGCATCAGTGCATTGCAGTGATTCACAGCAACTATCCCTATGGCTCGAGGCCCTGTGCTGCATTGTTTCACTGAATGTTTCATCAGGTTATTGAGCACTTATTAAAAACGCAGCCAGCCCATCACTCACTGGGCTCCCACATTTCCACCTACCCATTGATTATGTCCTGAGATTATTTCACTCCACACTCACGTCATCTCTTCTGTGCTCCCTTGTCTCTTCCCTCCCAGCTGCCCCTTCCCATTACATTTCCCCCTGCACTGCTCCCACCACTTCCACCTCCTCATTTCCTTCCCATCTCTATTCTCCTGCCCTCATCCCATCTCTGCATCTTTCTTCCTCTCCTCTCCACCTTTGTCACTGGTGACATCTACTACAACTCCAGCTCTCCATCCCTGCCCTTACACCATCGGCTTCCCCACCCAACCTTCCCCCTGGCCATGTGGTCTCTCAGGAACGCCTCCTCCATCTCACAAAAGACCACAGATATGGATGATCTTTTAATCTCTTGCTGCCTTTGTTTCCTAGCAGTTGCTTAGGCCTGGATCCCTCCCTCACAGTCATGCTCTTTGCTGCTGCAATCGTCTACGTCTTCTTGCATGCAACCCACTGCAAATCCAGTGCAAGCAGTCAGCACATAGGGGTTGCAGCTGCTCTTCTAGCCCATTGAATAGCAGATGCCAGAGAGTGGGGGAAGGGCAGGAGTGAAGAGGGTTAATGGGTAAAGGAGGCTCATTGGCTTTGAGTTCACAAGAGGGATTTCAGTTCTTCCACCCACCATCACCATTACTCAGGCTTTACAATTTGGAATAGATTTCAACCCTACTTATTTGGTGTGTGTACTGCCCTTTGGTGATGAAATACATTTCTCTACATGTTCACTGTTACAGCAACAATGCACTAGAGACCTGATTCAATTCAACGGCAGTCACTCCATTGCTATAAATAAGTTGGATAAGATTCGAGATGAGCTATTTATATTTCTTCTCCACTGCTTGAAGGATTCTCCTATTATTAAAAGCTCAAAACCACAGCTCCATCCTCATTTTCCTTGACCTTTCACACCATTGAACACGTTCTTCGTGAAATCTTGTCCTTGTCCTTTTTTTATTCTTCACTCTCCTTGTTCTCTTCCCATCTCTCTAATAGCTCCTTCAGAGGATCCTCCTCATCCCCTTCCTGCTTTCTCTGCTGGTGCCCCTCACACTTGGGAGGAGCGCCCCATAAACACCCACCAAGCTACCTCAGTCTCCTCCTTCAAAACCCTGCTTAAACTCTCCTTTGCTGTGATGCCTACAAAAAACTTGACAAGGGTTTGGCCACTGGTGTGCAGAGACCAGAGCCTGTCATGTTGACCAGTAATGTCTCGTTGTTTCCTTGCATCCCCCGGCTGTTGTCTTATACTTAGATCATAAGATCACTTGGGGCAGGGAGCTGTCTTTTTACAGCACTAGAGCACAATGGGTTTCTGGTCCATGACACGGGACCCTACATGCTATGGTCATACTACTACTAAGAAAAACTAATTGTTAAGGGGAGTGGTCTGGTCTAAGCCAATTCCTATGTCTCTTGCTCTTGGGCTTTTTTGGCCAAATTCGTATTTGCTAATGACAGTTATACATTCAGAATATTTTCTCTAGTTGAATAAGTAATCATGTGATTGATATTGCATGTAGCCAGCAGGAGAATGCACACGACCAGCCCTGGTATCTTTCTACAACACCTATTGTTAGAAAAACTCCTCCCTTATATTTTTCAAGTCTTGCATCAACCTTGGACCATTGCAAAGGAAGGAAAATAAGACATTCATGTTCTTAACCCATATGTTTTAGGGTTGTTTTCTACCTCTGTTTAAATAATTCATCAGATTTTTAGCTGCACTGAGTGGCTAAGACAGTCAGACTGAACATAAACATTCTGTATTGTTCTCACCATAGCCCAGAGGTTTCATTAGCACAAAATTCCAGCTTATATTTGGCCAAAATCCAATTTAAATGACAGTTCTGTGCAGGAGCATTAAACCATAGTTTGGGACAAGCAGCCAATAAAGAGTTTTCCAAAAGGGCCAGGAGAAGTCTTATTTCATCTGGTACAGAGCCAACTGGGGGCCAGGGGTTTGGGGAACAGCATTACCTCTCCCTGAAAAAAAGAATGATTTCTGATATAACTGCATCCCACAGTCTGATGTACAGTACTCAGATCAGAGTGGCAGATAGATGTGGATGCAAGTTGGTATTTACTCTTCAGCTCACACCTAGAGATCCACAGCCTGCTAGGAAAACCACCTGTGGGTCAGCATGACAGCAGGGTTGTCATCCTTAGAGAGAGATACATAAATAAAGCCAAAAGATCAAAACAAAATTACATTTTGAAACAAGTGCACAGATAGAAACAATGTTAAAGATGCCCACCTTGGGCCAGAATGGAGAACAACTGACAGTGCCTCATAAAATCCATTCCTCATTGTATCATCAAATAAGAGGGCATAGGGAAGGGAAAGGGGAAATCATGATTTTGGTGAGCTCTCAGGTGCAGCAACAACAGTGATGCAAGATCTAGATTTGCCGATCCCAGATCACAGCCACCCAATTCACCACAGTTTATACACACACTCCATACTCCAAACACTGCAGCAATCTCAATTTACAATGTGCTGAAAATTCCTCACTAGCCAGTGTTTCCACTCCACCATCTCCCCTGCAAGGTGTCTTGGGGCAGATGGCACAGCATCTCCCATGTACACCAATCACAGGGGCTCTTTAAATCAGCTGAATGCTCAAACCTATGGTAGAACAACATCCTGCACCTACCTCCCTCCACCCTGGGCAGCTCTCCAACGCAGCCCTGGTGCAGGAAGAATCCAAGGGACAGCATGTTCCAGAGCTAAGGGGCCTTCTGGAGACAAGTATCTTTTATTTATGTATAAACAAAAATAGACTGGTGCCAGCAAATGAGTAAAAACTGCATTTCCTTGGAAAAGAAAAGCAATCAAATAAATGTGAGAATAACTCCTCTGAGCTATTGGACAAAACAGTAACAACTTACTAGAACCCGAAGAAAGCTAGAACTCCAAATGAAAGGCTGATACCTAACAGCAATACCTCCCACTCGCACGCACCATCTATGTAGGGCTATAAGAAAAACAAGGGCCTCACACTGTCATAGCTCTGTAGTAGTCAATGTCCTGCAATGCTATAGAAGCCCTGACAATAGCTACACTTCAGAGCACCACAAAAGCCATTTAAGTCAAGGGCTTTATGTTGTGGCAGCTGAATTAATCTTGGCATGGTCAGAAAGATGGGAAATCCTCATGCTATTTCACATAGACTTCATTTAACGTGATGTCACTTATTTCCTATGGCCCTTTCATTGTCTTCCATCAGTAGCTAGCTCCATCCTTCCATTTCTGCATCACACCATGGTAAACCTTTCAATGCCAGGGCAGTTTTCCCATATCCACACCCAAAAAAGATTGGTGTTATGTAACACAAAACAGTCTGTAATTATCTGCCAGTGCAGAGACAGAGAAAGCAGCCCTCTGGGCAGAGACTCCTTTCACAGCACTGGAATGCTGCTATAGAGCACTTGGCAACAACAGTCTCTGGGATCTCTCTCAGCATCCTCTTTACTCCAGCACTAGTGGCTGGATATAAAAATACATAGGACTTATTTAGCACTTGTATCAAACTATGGCATCTAAGCTTGGGTAGCTTTTAAAGTGAGATTCTCAGTTCAGCCAGAAGTTATGGGTTGCACTGGGTTAAATTCTGTAGCCTGAGGTATACAGGAGGGCAGACCAGATGACCACAACAGTCCCTTAAAATCTTTTATTCAAATTGAAGGCACAAAAGCCATAGATGCTGAGAAAGATAGGATCTAAGACATCTGACAATAGTAAGTGAAATTAGCATTTCACAGCTAAGGCTTTTCTCTGCTCCAGGAGTATGTGAGATATTTTCAGCATAGCAAAATGGGCCTAATTCTGTCCATGGAAGGCAGCAGCAAAAGATGAGACAAACTCTTTAGTTGCTTACATTCTGTTTTCTCTCCCTGCTTACGAGAAGCTAGCATCCAAGTCAAACGTCTCCTGTAAAGGTTAAACACAACAGACTAGAACAATAGGGGAGTGCACAGAACAACAAACTTTCAGCCCCAGAAACGAAGCACGAAAGAGGTCAGAAAAATAAAAACATGAATTAATTTAAGTCTAATACAAACTCCTCTCTGGAACATTGGTGACAGACTGTGATGGAAGACACTTCCTGGTTAGAAAGATGGTGGCTTTAAGATCTCAATATTTATCATTTATATTGTGGTAAAAGTGCACAATTATGTTGGGACCATTTGTACACAGAGCTGTGCAAAACATAAAATAAATGACCTCTTCTCAGCAAGCTCAGTGCAAAGACAGCTGCTGCACCATTTTCCGGGGATGGATGGAGAGGAGCAAGACTGAACTCGTTTTCTTGTGTGGCAGGATCTGAAGTCAGTAGAAGAAAACACACAGATTCCCTGAGCCACCCTAATAACTCACAACCATCTTGATGGAGCCACTCTGTGCTGCAGATAGGACAAGAATGAGAAGACCAAGGGTGCTGCCCAACAAGACTGAGGAAAACGTGGACTGCAAAAATACGTAACTAAGTAAAATAAAATACACAAAACAAAAATAGTGGGGCTTCCTGGGTGGCAATGGAGATATGAAGGGTCTCCAAGGGAAAGGGAAATTACATGTTTAGCACCATTAAATCCATCTCTCTGCACACTACTCACTTTCTTATTGGACCAACTTCTGTTGGTGACAGATAACTTTTAAGCTTACACAAAGCTCTTCTTCAGGTCTTGGAAACTAACCCAGACCTGAAGAAGAGCTCTGAGTAAGCTCAAAAATTTGTCTGTCTCATTGACCATCGTTGGTCCAATAAAAGACTTTATCTCACCCATCTTGTCACACTAATATCTTGGGACTGACACAGCTACAAAAACACTGCATACCACAAAAGCAACTAGGTTATCATTACACTGACACATAACTAGATGTTATTTTATGAATGCATAGGCAGCAGGCACCTGGACAAAAGCCATACCATAGTTGTTAAGGTCACACTATTAGGGCTTGTCTTCTCTACTGGGGTACATCAACCGAAGTTACGCTACTCTAGCTATGTGAATAACGTAGCTGAAGTTGATGTAGCTTAGATTGACTTACCCTGCTGTCTTTACTGCACTGTGTTGACGGGAGATGCTCTCTGGTCGACTTCCCTTACTCTTCTCGGAAAGGTGGAGTATTGGGATCGACAGGAGAGTGCTCTGCCATCGATTTAGCAGGTCTTCACTAGACCTGCTGCATCAATTGCAGCAGCGTCGATCTCACCATAGTGAAGACCAGCCCTAGAAAGGAAACGCTGACCTGGATTTTCTCTTGCAAATTCGGATGTAGAGGATTGAATGTTGTGTCTTCTTTTAAGATCTCAGCAGGCTGCAACTATGTGCAAAACATTGCAGCCTGAATTTGATTGTTTTGCTCAATTAAACGTGTGAGAGGGGGGAGATAGTATTGTAAAGCATCAAAAGTTATAATCCAGACTCTGTTTTAGATGCTTTTTCCAAGTTTGAGACAGAAAAAAAATCATTTAAATATAACGTTGCTGGGATTACATGCATTGTTCTCACCAATACTGTAAGTAATCTCTCTCCAAATCAGTGCTAACCAAGTACCAAAATAATTGAACAAATATCTTATTACTCCCATTTTCATGAACTGCCCAGAGGATTCAGGGGGCCTGGGGTCTTTGGCGGGGGTGTGTGTGTCCTTCTGCTGCAGGTCTTCGGGGCACTTCAGCAGCAGGTCCCAGAGCGAGTGAAGTACTCACTGCCAAAGACCCGGAGTGGAAGAAGCCCTCGTCGCTGAACTGCCGCCGAAAGACCCGGAGCAGAAGGAGCCCTTGCCACCGAATTTCTGCCCGGAGCGGAAAAAGCTCCGGGTCTTTGGCAGCAGGTCCTTCACTCGCTCCAGGTGTACTTGGTGGCACTGAAGGACCTGCTGCCAAAGACCTGCTGAAAACTCTTGTGGGGGCCCCTGTGGGGCCCAGGGCACATTGCTCCACTTGCCTCCACCTCTGGGCAGCCCTGTGTGCAATAGTGGGTATTCTGAGTTTCTCCAGTTTCTAAAGTCACTGGGTAAAAATTGCGGTCCTCAAAGTCAACCGGAGATTTGCCTATGAAAACAGAGCAGGATGTGGGTGTCTAGTCCTATGTGGGAGACGTGATCCACATTTGTATAATCTTTGTGACGCACATGATTGACAGGACCAAAATCTAGATAGTTTCCTAGAAAAGGCTAATCCCCTCCTTGTTTTTTAAGTGTCTGGTCCAAACTATAAGGAGCAATAGCTACTTTTGCAACACAAATAGACTAATGTGCTTTGGAACAGAACCTCTGAAAAGACTCCCACAGGATCCAATGGGCTTTGGATCAGGCCCATATTGCTTCTCACATTGGCCAGAGAGAAGCGCTGCTGAGATGGTTATGTTCCCTTTCACCCAATGACATCCCTGAAAGCACAGGAACATTCATTTTAATTTACATGTATGTACCTTAGAAATAAAATCCCATGCTGCTTCCCTATTGAGAATGACAGATAATGTATTCATATAATTCACATAGTTGGGCAATAGTCAAATTTAATCATAATACTGTGACAAAGTTCCTCCTCTACCTTGATGGGTCTTGCACTTATTGGTGGATTTGCTTGCCTCACAGATTCACCCTGTGGGTCGGGAAACAGCTCAGAGACCTTCCCCTCTGGAAGAAGCCACAGTCCAGGTCAATTTCTCCTGTGTTTGATCAGGAGTTAGGAGGTTTGGGGGGAACCCAGGCCTGCTCTCTACTCCGGGTTCCAGCCCAGGTCCCTGTGGACCGCAGCTGTCTAGAGTGCCTCCTGGAACAGTTGCATAACAGCTACAACTCCCTGGGCTACTTCCCCATGGCCTCCTCCCAACACCTTCTTTGTCCTCACCACTGGACCTTCCTCCTGATGTCTGATAACACTTGTACTTCTCAGTCCTCCAGCCATATACCTACTCACTCTCAGCTTCTTGCATGCCTCTTGCTCCCAGTTCCATGCACACACCTCCTCTCCTCTGGCTCCCCATGGCCTGACTCAAGTGAGCCCTTTTATAGCATCAGGGAGGCCTTAATTAGTCAGGTGCTTAACAGCCTCACCTGACTCTTAGCAGGTTAATTGGAGTCAGGTGTTCTCATTAATCTGGAGCAGCCCCTGCTCTGGTCACTCAGGGAACAGAAAACTGCTTATCCAGTGGCCAGTATATCTCCCTTCTACTACTCCACTGTTCCCAACTGGCCTGGGTCTATACACAATACGCAAGTGGTAAAACAAACTTCGACTAATAATAAAACTGATTGTTCAGAAGGTAAAAAAATACCCAGGGTATGAAATAACACTGGTCAATCATAGTGACAGACCCCTTTTTTAAAGTGATCTGGGAAACTTGTGTGATTTTCCTCTAAACCTTCTAATCAATTATTTCTCACAGTTCCTGGGAATTGATTTGACAACACAAAGCAAATTTTTCAATTCTTCCAAAAAACTGCACCAAAAAAGACTGTTTTTGCTCAACTGAACTTTCCAAGCAAAACATGATCAAATCACGCTGCAGTCAGACATGTGAAATATTAACCCCTTGTGCACAGGAATTTAGATGTGCTAGTGCAGTGGTTCTCAAACTTTTGTAGTGGTGACCCCTTTCACACAGCAAGTCTCTGAGTGTGGCCTCCCTTATACATTAAAAACACTTTAAAATATATTTAACACCATTATAAAAGCAGGAGGCAAAGCAGGGTTTGGGGTAGAGGCTGATGGCTCATGACCCCCCACGTAATAACCTTGCAACCCCCTGAGGAGTCCCAACCCCCAGTTTGAGAACCCCTGCACTAGTGGGTGCTGGGTGGCTCTAACCCTATGCAACTTTTTGTAAAGATGGCACCTAAGGTGTTCAGTCATTATGAATATATTTGCTCTTCACTATGAATGCAGCAGTGTTCAGCTCATTTTGTATTCAAGTAGCTGTGGAGTCTCACGGCAATTCTGCATATTTTAAAGATATTGTTCCCACTGAAGTTTGTCTCAAATTTTCATTAATTTTTCATGAAGCATGAAGGAATGCATGGGAAAAAAATTGGTCTTTAATGTGTTTTTCTGCATTAGATTAAAGTTACATACATTATCTTCTAGATGAAGTCCAAACATGTACTTTGCTTGAAATGTCAGTAGTTATCACAAAACATACCAATAAGTTAAAAGGCTTTCACAATACAAGATTCAGATAATTATTCCACATATACAAAACACAGCTAGAGAAATACAGTTCTTCAATGTCGAATTATGGGAAAAAAGGTCTAAAAAAATAGAAAACTCTTGATACCTGGACATCAATTCAGAATGTAACACTGCATAATGCCGCAATATGAGCACCCATTTAATGAGAAATCCCCTGGAAAGAGAAGTGTAAGGGGATCTAATGTTTATGACAAAAAGGGATGAATACTGCACCAAAAGGCATGCATACAATCGCCATGGTCATTCAATATGTTAGTGATGATCTAAAGTGTGACCTAAGAGAAGTGTGAGGCAGTGTTCTCAAATCAAATCAAGTGAATGACTACATGTTGATTAAGCTTTCTGAGGCAGCAAAGTGAGGGCACAGAGCCATGTCTGGATTCTGGAGCTGTTTTAAAATTCGCTTGTGAAATTTCTCTCGCACACGGTTAAACTCCATTATGTCCAGTGGATCTTCTTCAATCCAGAATTTATGGAATTCATGCATCAAATAGCCTAACAAAAGAATTCAATATATAAAGAATTAGAACACAGGTAAAGCTGTTCCCTTTAGTCTACAGAATAGCAAGCACTGCAATCAGAAATCATAATGCACATTGTGGGGTAGGTGAAGCTAGTACTATTGAAGTGTGATGTATTACAGTATTTAATGAAGTTGTGTTAGTCATACTAAGAAATGAAGCACTACAGCATACAGTATTAAAACAAGCCTCTAAGAGGCATCTTCAAATAATTAAAACAAAATAACTTATATAGATCTGCTAGCAATAGTAATGGAATTACTATAATTTACTTCTTAACAGAAGAAAATATACTAATTTTATGACACCAAGAGCCCCCAATCAGGAGGACACTTACTCATGTGTTTTAAAGCTTTCCCAAATTGCGATGTTGTCTTGAACTAAGGCCTGAATTTAGAGAAGCACTTTTGAAAGATTACTCAATTGCCTAATGCAAACTTTAAACAAAATTTTTATCGCTACTTATATGAATGAAATGGCCTAATTTTACCAATAACTAACTAAAATGAATCTATCAGATTACCAGATCTCTCCTCTCTTGATATGCAGTTACAGAATTGTTAACTTGTACCTGGATAAACCAAGTGAAATACAAAATATATTTTAATATTAAACTGCAGGCTACAAGCATTAAGAGATGACATTATCAATAAGAATCAGTCTTTAATAAGCATCTTTTGTTTATATTCAAATTATTCTCATGCTCAAATATCTATGAAACAACACTTACTCTACATTATAAACAGCCTCTAGGGAAGTGTCCATTATAAAATATTTACTGAACAAGCCCTACACTTAAAAACCGTTTAATTTATGAATTGCGACTTAACATAACTTACAGTCTGAAAACAACTAGTTACTGGATCTTTGCCAGGAACATTCAGTTTTACATTTGTCTTTCTAAACATGAATAAAGGATTCTACCATATTGGGTTTGCACAATCGTAGCTAGACAAATGCCAAGGGCAAGAAATAATTGGCGTTGGCAAACCCCCCTTGTGTAAGGAAAGGGCATGAGAAACATACCCTATGATAACTGCCTTTTTTCTTTTTAAAGTCTTTGTTTTTATTCTTTGCTCCCTCTGTGACCATCTGTGATTTCTGCATCACCTTCCCAGCCGTGGTCTGGAGGTAGAACATTGTCAACAAACAGCTGTGTCAAGAAATACTATGGGTTGTGTAGTCCAGTTCAGCAAAGCACTTAAAAACATGTGCTTGAAACCAACAGGCCTTACACACAACCTTATGTGCTTTCCTGAACAGGGACGGACTTAAGCATATGCCATGGGCTTTGCTCAATCAGGATTTATTCCAGGACACTTTTGTTATGTACTTTATTCCATCTTTGGTTTGATAAACATCTCACTCAGTCTATTCACTTCCAAAATGGCACCTTACTGCTAGACTTTACAAGCTACACAGTGGATTCCACGGTTAATTTATAAACTAAACCATTTTCATGTACTTGGGCAGACAGATACTCCTCCTAAAGCTGGAAGGTTTTTCTTTGAAGGAAAAACCTAGCTCAGCAAAATACCTTTAAAACTTATGATTAAAGGGAAATATATTATGGTTGGGATTCTCACAGACAGATCCAGGTGTTTCAAAAGTATTATTATTTATACAGCATGAGAAGTAGCTTGGTGTTCAGCGTGTAGGGTCATTTTTATTCCATCAAAAGGAATTTCATATTAATTAATGATATAGAATTGAGTGCATTGCTTGTAGTATCAAGAGATTTCAGTATTGCCCTGGGAATAGTCAGTCAAATTCTGCACTCAGCTACATCCAGGCAAGCCCACCAAAGTCCAGGAGGACTGGATGGGTGTAGACAAGAACAGAATTTGGGCCGGTGTTTGAGAGGTCAGATCAGTACAGCTATTGTATTCTTTCACCTAGAAATAGTGCTTGCTGTGCATTGTAATTTTGACTGCAGCCTAATTGTGTTTCAGTTTTTCTCAGCTGAATTCAATTAGTTGAAACCTAGGATGACTAAGGCCATGGGGGAAAAGTGTCAGTGTAGTGGGAAAGAATACAGAACTGTGTGAGTGAGTGAAAAAAACAATTAATAAGGCCTCCCACTTCCCAAACAATGAGACAGGCATTACAACAACGTATGTTTGGCGTGGTCAGTCTGACAGATATTTGATCATAAAGAAAGCAGCACTCCTTCTCCACATATATCCTGACTTTCTTCCCACACACAATCCCACATCGCCAGCAGCTCCACCACCTCCCTCACCAGCATGAGAAGTCTACTCCACCCTGGAATTCTTAGCCTTGTGGTTTTTATCCCACTGCAGCATTAAGCCAAGAGAGAGGGTGGTAAATGTAATTTCTTAGCCCTACTGGGCCTACTCCCAAACTATCTCCATGTCTCTCCAGGGAGCTCCTCTTTTTTTTGTAGGTACACAGAGCAGGCAGTGAAATAAGATGGAATTGTAGGGTAGCAGTAAAGATGGGAGCAGAAAAAGCATCTACGATGGGATCAACAAGCAAAACAGTGACACCTGGTGGCTGGATCTGAGCACTGGCACACAGAAAACAAGCATTCTACGTATCCGAAGAAGTGGGCTGTAGCCCACGAAAGCTTATGCTCAGATAAATTTGTTAGTCTCTAAGATGCCACAAGTACTTCTGTTCTTTTTGCAGATACAGACTAACATGGCTGCTACTCTGAAAGAAAACAAGCAGTCACCTCCGGAAAGCCATTTCTAAAGTGTAAAAATTACTTAAAATTTTGTAGATTTCATGAGACTTTGAGGATGCAGCAACACTGGAGATAACAGACAATGTGAAAACAACATAAGCCTATCCAAAAGATCCACTCACTCATTCAAAAACTAAGGCACGCTGGCCAAGAAGGGATTTGCAGAAACTGATGACTAGACAGCGTCAATGAGAAAGACTCTCCGAGTCTTCTGAGAAAGGGCCTTTGAAATGTTGAAGAATTTGTTTCTCTTTGTTTAGCAAACAACTCATTGTAAACTTACCTTAAACATACACATTCAGCTGTAGTCTGCAGAGATTATAGTGGAATCTTTGTATCTGAATGTCACATGCCACACAATAAAAAGTGTTAGCTCCCCTGAATTTGTGCCAGCCAGCTCCAGTCAGCTGTGACAGCCCAGAATCCATCACAAAACCCACACGGGCTGATCCTTGCTGACATACGGAGCTTGCCCACAGGGTAATGACTCATCTTATACAGTAGCACAGTTTCAAAGAGAGTTAGTGAGTATTTGAAGCGCTTTAAGATTTATTATTTACTGTATCTAACAGCCAGCATGTTAGGCACTTCACAGACATAAAATAAGACAGGTCTCAGTGCCAATGATCTTATTGTCATCTAACCAAACAACATCAGAAAGGGGGAACAAGCAATACAGTTATTGACACTATTTCCATTCCTTTTGTCTCTGATGACCTACCTGAAGTTGAAGATGTTAAATTCTTTTCTTCTTTTCTTACCAAATGCTTGCTTATATATTTTCCATTTTATTTTCAGCTACTTCTCATTCTAAACCATTTCCCCCAACCCCCTACCCCATATTCATCCATTAATTCACTCCCTTTCCTACCCTCACCCATCAGCTGCTACCGACTGCTGCCTACTAGTTAATTCTAGATCTTACTCTTCATAGTTCAGGCAGACCCTTCTCTAGTTACTTCTGGACCTCCTTTCCCAAATAGAGGGGAATGATCACATCCCTCGATCTGCTGACAATGCTCCTACTTATACAGCCCAAAATGCCGTTAGCCTTCTTGACAACAAGGGCACCCTGTCGACTCATATCCAGCTTCTCGTCCACTGTAATTAGGTCTTCTGCAGATGGCCTACTTCGGTCTGGTCTGTAGCAGTGCACAGGATTCTTTCTCCTAGTGCAGGGACTCTGCACTTGTCCTTTGCTGAATCTCACAGATTTCTTTTGTCCCAATCCTCTAATTTGTCAGGTCTCTCTATACTAATCCTACTCCAGCGTATATAATTCCAGTTTAGTGTCATCAGCAACTGCTGGGGGTGCAGTCCACACCATCTACATCATTATAAAGAAATTTGACAAAAACAGCACGACTGACACTTGGGGAGCACTCTGCTTGATACATGGCTTGCTAGCATAGAACATGGAGCATGATCCTACACTATGAGCCACAACCATGTAGAGCTTTTCATCCACTTATAGTCATTCATCAGCCCATACTCTTTATTTCCTGGCAAGAATACTGAGGGAGACCGTATCAAAAGCTTTGCTAAAGTCAAAGAATAACACATCACTATTCCCCTCATCCACAGAGCCAGTTACCTGGTCATAGAAGGCTTAGGTTAGTCAGGCATGACTTGCCTTGGTGAATTATGCTGACTGTTCCTTGATCACTTTCCTCTCCTTTTAATGTTTCAGAGGATTCCGTGCAGGATGCTCATGATTTTTCAGGACTGAGTGAAGGCTGACTGGCCTGTAGTTCCCAGATACCCCTCCTTCCCTTTTTAAAGATGGGCACAACAGTAGCTTTTTTTCTCAGTCATCACGAGACTCACCCCATTCGAATGTCAAAGATAATGCCAATGGCTCTGCAATACAATCTACTAATCTTTAGCACCCTCAGATACAGCACATCCTATGAACTTAGTGTTTGTCCAGCCTAAACAGTTGAACATTTCTTTCTCCACATACGGGTGATCACCTCCTCTCCATACTTATTGCCCAGTGCGTGTTGGGACTGCCATTTTCGTAGACGGGCAAAAAAAGCATTGAAGTATATTAGCCTTTTTACATCCTCCTCACAGGTTGCTTCTCATTCAGTAAGGGCCCCTTTCCTGAAAGTTCTTGTGTAATAAATGAAGAAATTCTTAATTAACTCTTAACATCCCTTCTAGTGATCACGTGGATTTGCACTCCCTGATTTCATCTGCATGTGAGCAATGTTTATACTCCCCTGGTCATTGTTGGTCATCTTCCACATCTTCAAGCTTCTTTTTTGTGTTTAAGATCAGCAAGGATTTACTGTTTAGCCAACGCTGGTCCTGTCCATATTTACTGTTCTTGCTACACCCAGTGCTTGAGATGATTTGTTCCTGAATAATAAGGATTTTAAAATACGCACTCTCCTGGACTCCTTTCCCCCTCATGTTATTCTCCCAGGGGATCCTGCTCATCAGTTCCCTGAGGGAGTCAAAGTCTGCTTTTCTGAAGTCCAGGGTCAGTATTCTGCTGCTCTCCTTTCTTCCTTGTGTCAGGCTCCTGAACTCGACCATCTCATGGTCACTGCCTCCCAGGTTCCCATCTACTTTTGCTTTCCTACTAATTCTTCCCTGTTTGTGAGCAGCAGGTCAAGAAGAGCTCTGCCCCTAGTTGGTTCCTCCAGCACTTGCACTAAGAAATTGTCTCCTACACTTTCCAAAAACTTCCTAGATTGTCTGTGCACTGCTGTATTGCTCTCCCAGCAGATATTGGAGTGATTCAAGTCCTCCATGAGAACCAGGGCCTGTGATCTAGTAACTTCTGTTAGTTGCCTGAAGAAAGCCTCATCTACTTCATCCTCCTGGTCTGGTGGTCTATAGCTGATTCCCACCACGACATCATCCTTGTTGCTCACAGTTCTAAACTTAATCCAGAGACTTTCAGGTTTTTCTGCTGTTTCATACTGGAGCTCTGAGCAGTCATACTGCTCTCTTAAGATGTGCAACTCCCTCACCTTTTCTGCCCCACCTGTCCTTTCTGAACAGTTTATATCCATCCATGACAATACTCCAGTCATGTGAGTTATCCCACTAAGTCTCTGTTATTCCAATCACACCATAATTCCTTGACTGTGCCAGGACTTCCAGGTGTCCCTGCTTGTTTCCCAGGCTTCTTGCATTTGTGTATAGGCACTTAAGATAACTCGCGGATCATCCTGCGCTCTCAATATGAGGCACGAGTCCTCCCCTCTTGTGCTCTCCTGCTCGTGCTTCCTTCTGGTATCCCACTTCTCCACTAACCTCAGGGCTTTGGTCTCCTTCCCTCCTTCCACCTAGTTTAAAGCCCTCCTTACTAGGTTAGCCAGCTTGCTTGTGAAGATGCTCTTCCCTCTCTTCAATAGATGGAGCCCGTCTCTGTCTAGCAATCCTTCTTGGAACACCATCCTATAGTCAAACGAGCCAAAGCCTTCTCTCTGACACCACTTGTGTAGCCATTCGTTGACTTCCACAATTCAACAGGCTCTACCCGGGCCTTTTCCTTCCACAGGGAGGATGGACGAGACCACCACTTGTGCCTCAAACTCCTTTACCCTTCTTCCCAGAGTCATGTAGTCTGCAGTGATCCACTCAAGGTCATTCTTGGCAGTATCATTAGTGCCCAGGTGGAGAAGCAGGAAGGGGTAGCGATCCAAGCATTGGTGAGGCCTCATCTGGAGTACTGTGTCCAGTTTTGGGCCCCATGCTACAAGGAGGATGTGGAAAAATTGGAAAGAGTCCAGCAGAGGGCAACAAAAGTGATTAGGAGGCTGAAGCACATGACTTATGAGGAGAGACTGAGGGAACTGGGATTGTTTAGTCTGCAGAAGAGAAGAATGAGGGGGGATTTGATAGCTGCTTTCAACTACCTGAAAGGGGGTTCCAAAAAGAGGATGGATCTAGACTGTTCTCAGTGGTACCAGATGATAGAACAGGAGTAATGGTCTCAAGCTGCAGTGGGGGAGGTTTAAGTTGGATATTAGGAAAGCTTGTTCACTAGGAGGTGGTGAAGCCTGGAATGGGTTACCTAGGGAGGTGGGGAATCTCCTTCCTTAGAGGTTTTAAGGTCAGGCTTGACAAAGCCCTGGCTGGGATGATTTATACTGGGATTAGGTCCTACTTTGAGCAAGGGGTTGGACTAGATGACCTCCTGAAGTCCCTTCGAACCCTACGCTTCTGTGATTCCCCGTACCATCACCAGGACCTCCAAACCATTTACAGAATTTCTCATCCTGAAAAGCCCATTTTTGCAAGTTCAATTTTGAATTATTCTTTTAAAGCTAAAATTCAGATCCTAATCACCAGTGTGCTGTAGTAGTGGAAAGCTGTCTGAAGAGAACAGGATGACCTATACCATGTGGGTGACATAAGAACTGGGAACATTCGCTTCTGAACACTATATTTCTGAAAAAGGTCCAGCTGCCAATGTGTCAATTCACCACTCCTGTTTACAGTGCTGAGTCCCTGCTCTGAGGTGTATCCCTATCACAGATGTTCTGCAGGTAAGCTTGAATAGATGGGAGAATTTCTTTTGTATGGCTCTGTCAAAAAACATTTTTTTTTCTTTTTCCTGAATTTGTTCACCTGTCTGTTTTGCACAATATCATACACAGTATGCTCCAGGGTCCAAACATCACAAAGATAAAATAATAAGGTTAGGATGATGCCCATCCGTGCTGCACCAATGTTGTTCCATGAAATTCACCAGTCCTGAGTGATTTTAAGACAGGTGTTACTGGTAATGCAAACAAAAACAAAAACTTACAGAAAGTCTGTTGGAAATGCGATAACGTTGGAGCCTCTGGAGCAACATTGTAGAAATGGGTCTTCAGCGCACCACTCACAAGCAGGTTGTATGCAAGGTCAGTTATGTTAATGCCAACAATAGCAAAAGAGTAGCTGGAAGAAAAGTAAAGAGTAGGATTTATAGGAAATGCTGGTGAAACTAAAAGCTGGGGGAAGTAAATGTAGCACAGATTTTGTTTTTAAGAATAATGCTTGACTTTGGTTAATTTTCCTCTTATCTGACAAGGTTCTTAGAACAAAGTAAATGAAAACAAAAGAAGATATTTATCCTTTTTTCTGTACATTTTAAAGGCAGTGTTACATCTATGATATCTGCCTGTACTATACTGAAAATAATAGTTTCATCATCTTGCTAATCATTCCCACAGAAGCACCATGGAAATATTTCTGTGGAAGAGGAATAAGACCTGCTTATGAAAGTCTCAGTGTTCTTGAACTTATTGTAGAAAGGGAGTGCTACACATGACACAGTTTTCATTATGACAAGTAATTTGTTATTACTACTGACCTGCTACACCTTAAACTACCACCTGTATCGTATGTACATAGTTACCCAAACAGTTAAGAACATCAGATCTGGATCAGCATGAGATTAACAAAATGCTGCCTAGGAGAGTATTACACAGTCTCTTTCAATATATAAAAAGAGCCGGCTGAAAAATACGCACAGGCTCCCTGCTCATCCCAGCAGACACTGGAAATGATAAAAAGGGATAAAATATTCTTTGAATGCCCATAGGTTTACGTTCCTGTTGGGAAAAGCCAAGACATGTAAATAAATCTCTAGTATTATGATTCAGTTACTGCACTGTAGATCAAAGACCTGTTTGAAAAGGAAATGAATTATCTGCATAATGGGGCAACATCCTACACAGTCATGAAAGTGAATGATCAAGGAAGATGAATTTTAGTGGACAGTCAATATGGTCCTTGTGTTAAGAAAAAGGACATTATCCCTTGATCTGTGTTTCTCATTAAACAAAGGAAGTGATACAGTCATGCCAAAATCATGGCTAAGAAATCCCACATCACTTATGCCAGGCCACTCATCCTGTTATTACAGTTGCTGGCAAGTGGCCTGTTCATAAACCACAACTTGTCTATGCTACAGTCAAAAGTGAGACCCCACCTCATGAGGTTTATTCAACCCTTGATATGTGCAGTTATAAAAAGTTACAAGTAAATGCTTACAATTTTAAGAAGTTCTTCCAGTTACTCGGAAGCAATTAGAAAAGTAGTACATTAGCTATAATCAACGTATGGCTAAGATAAGCATAAAATAGTAAACAGTGGTGTTAATACTGAAATTTCATTAAAAATTGAATTTAAAAAAAAATTAAGAGAACTGATTTTTACATGCACAACATCAATCAGCATAATTGTACTTATGTCAACTTATTTTTAAAGATCTTGTACTTACCCAATTGCCTTATCAAACCTTTTCTTCTCCCATTCAGCTTTGCTAAACTGGCTGAAAAAATGAATTCAAATGTTACCATACACGGCTTTCCAATTTGTTTTATACTGTAATGTTATCTAGCACAGGCTGGGGATTTTAAGTGCAGTTGCTGTCTAGTAGTATTTTACTTTCCTTCTATGATTTTGCCGTAGTTTGATCAAACTGGTATAATAGGTTTGAAGTGAGATTAGCTTCCTTGACTTATAGCATCATCCATGTATTGTCCTCATCAGTGCAATCTGAAAGGAGGCTGTGGCTATGCTATTCTCCCAATCAAAATCAATTTATTCTGTCTCCTCTTCAAAAAGATGGTCCACCTCAGTTAAACTTGAACAAGTGTTGAAAACTCTACATTTCTTTTAACTTTGATCAAGGATGACTTTAGCCTTTGGTGTTCTCCAAGATATATATGACATGAACCACTTGAAACAAATATGAAAAATAGTACTTCTCCAGTAGCAAATGGAAGGGGAAATGTTATCTTAAAGAATATGTTTTTTATTAATCTGAGTAAATTAGCAGCTACAGTTTAAGCAACATTAAAAAGCAGCCATATTTAATGCCTACTTACAAGGAAGTCTAGAGCAGTTTATAGATGCTTACACATCACTCACAACAGACAATTAACAAAGGAACTTCTTTATCTTTCAGGAGGTAAGATAATACAAACTAGGGTATGACAATGGAAAGACTTCTAGAAAAGGTAATTTGATACCATTTACAAGTGTCAATTAACTGATGTTTCACTGAACTGTATATGCCAAATCCCAATGACATCAATGGGAGTTTTGCCTGAATAAACACTAAGGAGAATTTTCAGAGTTTGGACCTACTATAGGGAAATATACTTGAGTGCAAAAATACAGCCACATGTCATGTTTAGATTGCACCTGAATTGTGAGAACTCAGACTATATTATACAGCACATACTTCTGTGTACATAATCATTTAGAATAATTTTTGCACGATTAGAAATATCCACATTTAGTCCTCCAACAGATATTAAAGATATTAGCAGAACAAGGATTCGTGCACACATTCATCAGAATGCTGATCTGCTTATCTTCCCAATCGCCAAAACTTTGTTTTCATCTCCTGCAATTTGGTGAAAGGCTGAAGGGGGTTTATTATTGGCCCAGCGAAGGAGACACCACATTTAAAAGTGTCCACATTTAGTGTCATATCATCATAGTGAAAGGTGGAACAGGCTCAGTGGCGTCTTCAAATGAAGGTAACGAATTGCTAAATGAGAAGATAGAGCAATAATACAATTTAATAGAAACAGAAGCAACATTCATCATCATCACATGAACACCAACAGAACCACTAAACAAACACATCAGCAAACACAAAGAGCATCACTAGAAGCATTTTACCCTCTGTGGATGCTCTTTCAAGGATGGAGCGTGCATGCTCATATACAGCATTCCAAAAGGTTTCTAAGTAACATAACACGTAAATGAAGAATACTAATGGAATTCATATTCCCTGTCTCACAAATGGGCCACTGGAATATACACAGTGCTTGTCTAGCTACGTTGGTGTAAAATTCCCTAGTCCAGAAACGCTCATAATCCAAATTTAATTTGCCATGTAAATTATTGAAAATTTTAATTAAGATCTTTATTTTTTTTTACATTGAAGGACAAAACCATTTAAAAATTAACATAAACACACCCTGTTTATTAGCAAAGACAAATTTCCTTTCATGAAGATGGTAATGATAAAAAAAACAAACAAAATACTGTCCCCCGTCCATAGGGTGAGCAATATAAAGATTAGGTAAAACCAACTGGAAATGAAGCCAACTCTGCTAAAAATAAAACAAACTAAACTTAATAAAGAGATTAAAAAGAAGCTGTGTACAATAATAATTGAAAGATACAAAGCTAATGTGTGTAGAAAACGGCTCTTTTCAGATTTTGCTAAGATATAAATGTCTTTGGCAACAATATAGTGTGGTTATTTAGAATCAATTTTATCTAACATTAAATATTACTACTGACTACTATGCAATAGAAACATTTCCAAGAGAAAGCTCACGTTAGGTGTAAAATATTATTTCCCTTGGGTATAATAATTGGTTCTACGTTTACAATATTGTAAATTAGGAAGTAGCTTTTTCTTTAGAGAAGTTATTCATAATTTATCAAAATTAAACAAAACAAAGCTTTCACAAACTAAGGTGAGTCAGGCCAGGGTAGTCTTTAGATGGAAGACTTTTAAGGAAAGTGCTGGAGGAAGTGGTTTTGGCAATTCAATAGCAACACACACAATGAATCAATACCAAACCCATGAGCGGAAAGAAAAGCCATGGTTCAGATGAAATATAAAATTAATATCCTAACCAAATTCTCATTGAAGCGGTTACACTTTGGCTACCTAAATACCTCCTCTGCTGTCTTCACTTCTAGCCCTATACAGCTGTGCTGTGGGACAGACACTGCATTCCATCTAAAGGTGAGCAAATTATTGTCTGTGCCTTACAACACTAACAGCTGGTTTTAGCTAGGATTGCTTAGTGCAATTTTTCTGAGAACTGAAAATTATTTGCACTGCAGCACTCAAAAAGGCATGTTTGTGATAAAATTCACACTTGTTTAGTATGAAGAGCACTAAGAAGAACTGGGGCTACCAAAAGTAGAGAGTCTGGAAAGGAGCTTTCCTACTGGTTTGATTTAATGGCTGGCTGAGAGCATTTGTTACCACTTCTGACTGGTTAATGCAGCTGACAGGTTGAGATTATTTATTATCTATTTATGATTTTATTTAATACTTCTTGGTGGTTATCACTGATGGTGATTATGGCTGACCCTGATGGTGTGGCTGATGTGATTAGGTCCTATGATGGTGTCCCTTGAATAGATATGCAGACAGAGTTGGCACTGGAGTTTGTTGCAGGGTTTGGTTCTTAGTGTGGTGTATAGTTTGGTGTTTCTGCTGTGTGGTTCCTAGTTTGGTGTTTTTGCTGCGTGGTGTATAGTATTTGCTTCAGGTTGGGGGGCTGTCTGTAAGCGACCCTGCAACAAAACCCGTGCCAACTCTGTCCACATATCTATTCAAGGGACACCATCATAGGACCTAATCACATCAGCCACACCATCAGGGGCTCATTCACCTTCACAACTACGAATGCAATATATGCCATCATGTGCCAGCAATGCCCCTCTGCCATTTACATTGGCCAAACCAGACAGTCTCTATGCAAAAGAATAAATGGACACAAATCTGACATCAGGAATCATGACATTGAAAAATCAGGAGGAGAACACTTCAATCTTTCTGGTCATTCAATAACAGACCTAAAAGTGGCAATTCTTCAACAAAAAAACTTCAGAAATAGACTTCAACGTGAAACTGCAGAACTGGAATTAATTTGCAAACTAGATACCATCAGATTAGGCCTGAATAAAGACTGGGAGTGGCTGGGTCATTACAAAATCTGAACCTATTTTCCCCAATACTAATTTCCCCCTACTGTTACTCACACCGTCTTATCAACTGTCTGAAATGGACCACTCATTACCACTTCAGAAGTTATCTTTCCTGTCGTGGTATCCTATTAAGTGAATTGTCTTATTAGACTGACCTCACACTTGGTAAGGCAACTCCCATCCTTTCATGTATTTATACCTGCTCCTGTATGTTCCACTCCCTGCATCTGATGAAGTGGGTTTCAGCCCACAAAAGCTTATGCCTAAATAAATTTGTTAGTCTCTAAGGTGCCACAAGGACTCCTCATTGTTTTTGCTGATGCACACTAATACTGCTACCACTCTGAAAGCTATAACTTCTGTATGGACTCCCCCGCCCCCACTCATTGCTTAAATAAAAATATAAGATATAAAAAGACTACTGACCGATGAGTCAGGTAGTCTCAAATCCTATTCCTGGTTCTGACAGGCCTTAATAATACTTTGTGCTTGCCTTGTACACTACACAACATTTAGTGATGAGATGAATTAAAGGGGACACACAATAGATGTATATAAATTAAGCAACTGCATAGAGAAGTTAATTGATTGCTCCAATTTTCATATTCTCTTACTACAAGAGCAAGGAGATGTCCATTGACACAAAAATTTAAAAATGATAACACGAAGTGATATTTTATGCAATGCATGTGGAACTCATTGTCACAAGATATTACAGAGGCCAAGAGCTTAGCAGGACTAAAAATGGATTCTTTATATGGATAATGAGAACACAAGGAATAAACATTTTTGTTCTTTTGGGCAACTGCCTGCCTGAGCTTTTGGGGAGGAGGGGCAGAAACTTTCCCTACAGATAGGCTTTTCCATTATTACCCACTAGATTAGCTTCTTGCATCTTCTTCTAAAGTATCTGACACTGGCAGCCCTGTGATCACAATTAAGGAATAGCAGACAGTTGATATGAACAACTTGTAAGCTTAAAACTGTTAGCCCAAACTATTCGTCAAATACTTCTGACTAGTAAGTCAGGGTTACAGAAGTCTGGAACTGTTTGCATGACCTGAGAATTTTAATTAAAGAGCTAAATTTGTCACACGTTTTATTTGCAACAAATTTGTCCAGTTGTAGCTACAATACGCAGAATCTGCTTTACATATGATGAAGCAAGGCTGACATTTGATCTTATAAACATCAGTATGTTTAATTGCACCATATCCCTGTGCCGCCAGTAAGATCTGGTGACCACTGCAGCATTGAGCTAAAGAAGGGAATACATCAAGTACACTCTTGGAGAACACTTGGATAAATGTTGGTTTACTCCAAATATGGTTTGATCTTTATTTACATGTAAAAGCTTACAAAACTGAAAGGAGAGAAAATAATACCTCAGCTCCTCTTTAGTGATGTCCCTTCATGGTGAAAGACAAGAGAGAATTAAAGAAAAGCACATAAAAAGATAAGTAGCTTAAAATTAAAAGAATATGGAATAAAATGAAAATATTTAGCAATAAAATAAACTATGTCTGATTCAGTACATGAAATACATGAGTTTGTCCTCTCAATCTGATTAATTTACAGTAGCGAGCTATTTTAATTTACAGACAGGGCTTGCCTATAAGGACAGTTAGCATTTCAAACAGCAGTAGGTCAAAGCACACTAGGGAACTTTTAGTACATGACAGTAGGGTCTGTACGGCCAGTTAGTGCGCAGCAGGCTAGGGTGCTGTAGATTTACACCCCACTGTGCCGTGCATTAACTCTCCACGTAGACAGCCCCAGAGACAGCATATGGCAATACCTGAGCACACAAGTCTAACAAAAATTTATTTGAAGTCAATTTATTGTTAGCCTCAAGCATTACCTGTGTTTCGGCTGAAGGGAATCGGAGAGAACTTGCTGAGCTACTGCAGCATCCCATTCAGCAAAATATCTGTAGGTGCACACATTAAAATACTTAATGCAATTTGTGAACAAAGTCAGGAAATTCTTAATGCTGGCAACCTATGCTCATACAATAGTCTCAATCCTTTCAAATATTGCCAAGGGCAGTTCTGCATAGGTACGATGGTATATAAAATGCTTTAATATATTGATAATATATTTTTAAAATGATCAGTGTGTATATATAAAGTATCCAGATATCTTTATGTACATATTAAGGAGTGCATGTTACATGTCCCACCTCTGTCCCTAATACGCACAGGATAGGAGTCTGTTATAGCCCCAGCTACAGAGCTGTGGCACTTGAGCTCAAACTGTAGCAGCTCCTGCTTTTAGCTCTGGAGAGCCTCAGTTCAGTTCCCAAATTGTCAGCTAAGACTGGCCGTCACAATACCAAGTACAACGGGAATGATTTCTTTTGTGATTAAAGCTTAGAATTCGGAACCAGGAGCTGGAATTCTAAGATAAGCTCTGCCACAGACCGACATTGGCTGAGTCACTGAACCTTTCTGATTCCCACTCTGTACCATGAAATAAACATTTTCCTGACCTCCCAGGGATGTTGTGAGGAGTAGTTTATTAAACAATTGTAAAATACTTAGATATCTTTAGATCAAGGGATGGAAGAAGCACAGGATTTTTGTGTTATTTAATACTGACAGATGTCAAAAATCAAACAGACAGATATTATGGTAGCAAATAATGAAAAAATAAAAGGCTATTTAAAATTCACCAAAGCAATCAAATTTTTTTTTCAGGATCTAATTATAAGATTCAATGTGATCTAACTACAGACAATAACTAACAGTGATGGCATTTTTTCAGTTCCAACCAATAAGTCAGAACAAAACTCCTCAAAGGAGCCAACATATAGGCAGACAAACAAGTTTTTTGTATTTTTTTTTTTTTTTTTTACAGAGTCTCTCTCTACACACACAAAAAATACTATAAAACAAAATAAATGCTATATGCTTAACGGAAATGCTTCTGTTCTCATGTTTGTTTAATGTTTCACAAATGAGTACAAACTTAACATAAACAGAATTACCACAGTAAACCATGTGCATTGTCTAAATTTCAAGTTTCGTGGCTTAAGGTTTTTAAGAAATATTTCTATCTCAAGATAAAATTGTTTTATTTGACACAGTTTTCTGAGATGAGTCTTTAGTGTTTCAGGAATTATGCCTATAAACTGTTAACAACATCAACATTTGTGTTATATTAGTAGAAGTAGCATTACATCTTCAAACTCAAGTATCTGTATATCTACTTACAACAGGTTATACAATCCCAGGAGGCCCATCCCTCTAAAATCTGTTTTAGGATCATCTCCTTGGAAACCAATTTCACACCACTGCTTCGAAATCCGAGCTTCCAATGGGCAATCAGGCTTCAAACACTTCCATAACTAGGAATATTACAGAGAAGTTAACGATTAAGTTTTCCATGTATATAGTAGGTCTTTATTTTTATGAATTTCTCCATGCAACTTAAGTGCATCACTATGCATAGCATTCAGCAACAAGAGCCTGTGGCCAGGTACCAGCCCCTAAAAATTTTTTTTTTTAATATTGCGAACAATTCAAATACTACCCTAGGAACCCCCCTTTGACATTATACAAGAGTTGTACAAAGCACACACTCGTTTCTTTATACACTTTACGCATCGAAATAGAAACTGCCTCCATAAGCAGAGTCAGAAATATGTTAGCATTTTGTTGTAAATAACTGACATGCCAGCAGGCAATCAACCTTCTCAGTTCCATAAGGCTCTGCAGCAATCTTTTCTCATACATCTTTTGCAATACTCTAGAATTATCAGAAATTGAGAGTGGTGACTTGGCTGAAACTGCACTGAAAATATAAGAGAGAAAAACCTAAACAAGAATGGCATAGTTCACCTTCATACTTAATTCAGGGAGGAGGCCTTCACTGAGCTCACATACAAACAACAACAAAAAAAAGTTACCATGATTGAACAAACTGGTGTAAATCAACCAAGTTTCATTGGTCCACAGTATCTAGTTGTGGGAAGGGATAGTCAGAGAGATGGGTCATTTTCATAGGCATTTTAGATGCCTTTGCTCCTACATATCTTTTTATAATCGCCATTTTAAAGCCGTTTATGAAACTACATCCACAGTGAATACCATGCCTAGATGCCACAATGATGGACACCCAATAAAATGCTTAAATTGGCAGGATTATTCAAATAAGAGGCACACAATGTACATATTTATGTACCATGGCATAAAACAATACATTTTCTCATTCTGATGTGAATAAGACAATTGCTGTTAATCTAAAATCTACTATCACCGTATCATCAGCTCACTCAGATATTCTTGACCAATGTCTCAAGGAGCACTCGTATGAAAAAGTATTCTTGAAGTACAAAAAATCATTAAATACTAGGAGGGGAAATGAAATTCCA
The DNA here is from genome assembly GCF_003597395.2 of Chelonoidis abingdonii. Lineage (NCBI taxonomy): Eukaryota > Metazoa > Chordata > Testudines > Testudinidae > Chelonoidis > Chelonoidis abingdonii. Next base: position 337,295,276 of record NC_133769.1, read on the forward strand.
GGACTCATAATTTATAATATTACAGAAACTTCACATTCTAGAATTCAAAATGCAATTTAATTTTTAAAACTATATAAAACCATTTGTTCAACTTTTAAAAAAATAAGCTTTATCTTTATTAACATTTCCTGTTCTATCATCGTATGCAACAGCATGTAATATTTTAAGCACATTTCCTAATTCTTGCTTATACAGCCAGCAACTGTATTCACTGCATCAATATTATTCTTCACTAGTTCAATCACATTGGATAAATCTTTACCTTATCTCACAAAATGTCCTTCTGGTAACATGAATAAATAATAACCATTAAGAACTAGGAGAATTTCCCACTGGAGAGATCATTTAATCAGAATGTCTAGAAACAATGAGGAGGAATCAACCTAATCTTCTCTGATGTGAACTGAAAACAAATCGAAGTCCCAGACAGACCGCTATTTGGTATTCACTAACTCTTATGTTAAAAGCATGCTGCAAACTGATGCTTGATAAATGGTATGGGAGGCAAATAGTGGAAACTGGACATCAATGTCCTTATTTTAAAAACAGGAAGAACTTTACTGTTTAAAATAAAATTTGCACAAATATTTTTCTTATTACAATCAGTTTCCATCTGGCTTTAGTTCTAATTTAGGAGAAAAAATTTTCAAAAGCACCTATATGATTTAGGAGCCTACATCCCAAAGAGATTCAGGCACTTGGGGGAGGCCAGGTTTTTAAAATTGTTTAGGGACTTAAAGATGCAAATAAGTGCTTACTGGGATTTTCTAAAGCACTTAGGGACTTACCTCCCATGGATTTCAATGACTCCCAAGTGACTCCTTGAAATGACTCTCCCTAGGCTATCATTCTGCAAAGTTACAAATGATGCTGCAGATGATGATAGTGTTATTCAGAGATACCAATTATAACTTTTAATAAAACAATCAAATGTTTGTTTTTCAAAGACTGTTCAAGTTTATTCATGATGAGAAGAGCTCTATTTCAGGAATTTGCTGGGTGAAATAGGTGTGTTAGGAGGAAATTTTTCCTTGGGGGCAGGTTATCCCCTCACCAGTAAAATTGCAGAGCTTCTTGTACCTTCTCTGAAGCATCTGGTCCTGGCCATTTTCAGAGACAGGATACTGGACTACATGAAACATTGGACTGAATCGTTATGGCAATAGATACTTTCCCCATTACTCTACCCCTTCTTCAGCTCTGACTGCTACAAGGAAGGTGTCTCTGCTACCCTATCCCATCCCACAGCTTCTGTTTTTGAGCTCTGTTCTTTAGTGAGTAAGGCGAGTGCCTGCTTCTGCTTAAGCACAGGGCTGTCCCTAAAGAATTGCGTAGTGATTCTGATCTGATTCTTATCAGTTTCACTGCTGCCAACAATGATTCTGAAGAGCGGCACTGAAAACTCACTAGACTAGTCAGTTTTGGCTCTATATAACCTGGAAACCAGAGTTGACTGACTGCAATATTACTTTAATTGTGTATTATTATATATAAAGTTTTTAATATATATTCAACCCACACACACCTGATTTTGAAATAATTATAGCTGGAGGTCTGCTTCTGGAGTAAGAAGTCAACACATTCAGAAACAAGAGAATTTACTTTGCCTAATGCTGGAGAAAAATAAACTTGGTTCTTTGCTTGAAGGAAATGTTCAGACATTCCTTCACTACAAAAATGACAGCTCAGTTCTATTGCCAAAGGCAGCAAGAGCGTGGGATTGTCAGTCAGGTAAGTAATAGACATCTGTGGGCGCATCCAAATAGTAGAACATATTTCTAGGCTTTGTGTTGGTGACAAAAGTGGGAATTTTTGGCATGATTTTTGTGAACATGTGTCTCTCCCATCAAACTTTGCATTCTTACCCTCTAGGAGCAGAGGAGTTAAAATGCTTCTCCTAGAACAAAGGTCTGACACTGAAAGACCTGGTGCCAAGCCATGCCAAGGTCCCTTGGCCTCCACTGAATACTGACAAATACACAGCTGAAATCAGTCTGGCTCACCTGTGTGTTAGTACTGTTAAAATAAGTGTGAGAATTACAAGTACGTGTTCAGACTTTACTGAATGCTTGTGAGTTGCTGCATGCACTAATCTCACTTATAACATCTGCATCCCACATTGTAAGTGTTTGCACTGTAAGCCTCTGTCATAAGTAGATAGGTAAGGGTTAATTTTCTTTTACCTATAAAGGGTGAACAAAGGGGGAACCAAACACCTGACCAGAGGCCCAATCAGAGAACTGGATTTTTTTAAAAGTCAGGGGCGGGAATTTGTGTACTCAGGGTCTTTGTTGTTTCCTCGGCTGTGGGTAAACAAGCTTTTCTTCTAACTCCATCTTATCTCAAATATTCTACTAAAAGTCTGTAAGTACAAAAGAAAACAAAGTAATAGGCTGTTATTGGCTTTGTGTTGTATTTACTGGGTGTTGATTGCTGGATTGATTTGAATTGGCTATTTTTTAAATCAAACTGGTTATTCACATTTTCCTATAAGCAAGAGCCTGTATTGATCTTTTAATGCAGTATTATTGTTCTGTATTTTCTTTCTTTTTATATAAAGTTTTCTTTTTAAAACTTGTGGAAGTTTCTTTCCTAGTGAGGCAAAGGGGAAAGGAATTTTTGTGCCCAAGAGCTCTGTTACATCTGTGACAGGCTAAAGGGGGGGGGGAAGGGAAAAGCCCAGGCTGTGGGTCATTTTCCTATCGTCCCCAGGGCGGGAACAGGCTACAGGGAAAGAGAGAAAGAATCACTTTAGTTTCCCTGTGTTTGAAACTGTCTCTTTGGAGAGAAAGGAGACAAGGTTTTCTTGGTATTGTGATGTAAAGGAGATTGCATCAATTCCCTCAAGTGGCTCAGAGCAGGACCCCGGAGAGAGGGAAGGGAGGGGGGATTTTTCCCTTACCGGTAGACTCAGATTTCTGAGTCGTGGGGGGTCTTCCCAAAGGAAGTTGGGGAGGCCACAGAGGGGGTCCCCCTAGGAGTATTTGGGGAACCCAGGCTGATAAGAGCCTAAATCTTATCTGGTGGCAGCGAAGTAAAATCCAAGCTGGTAGTGAGCTTGGGGGAGTTTCAGGTAAGCACCCAGATTTTGGACGCTAAAGTCCAGATTTGGGACAGACGTTTACCACTGCTAGTACCTCATATGTGAACTCTAAGGTTCAGATTGAGGAATTATACTAGGACAGCCTCTAACTGTATAGATCACCAGACAGGAGAGAGACATTAACTACAGTAGAAGCTCAGAGTTATGAACACCAGAGTTATGAACTGACTGGTAAACTACACATCTCATCTGGAAGCAGAAGTACACAATAAAAAGCAAACACTGAACAGTACAGTACTGTGTTAAACTACCAAAATATAAAAATAAAGGAAATGTTGAAAAAAAATGCAACCATGTAAGGAAACTGTTTCGGTGCTTGTTTCATTTAAATTAAGACTGTTAAGAGCAGCATTTTATTTCGGCAAAGAAAAGTTTCAAAGCTATATTAAGTCAACGTTCAGTTGTGGACTTTTGAAAGAAGCACCATAACATTTTGTTCAGAATTACAAACAATCCAGAGTTACAAACAACCTCCATCCCTGAAATGTTCATAACTCTGAGGTTCTATTGTAGTGTGAAATGCTGGTCTCCAACAGATGAAGTTATGTCCTTCCCAAGGAGGAAGGTCCATTGACACCAGAAGGGTTACAATGGAACATTAAAGAGGACAAAAGACTTTGTTGTTTACTCTCCCTCCCCCATGAAGATGAGTCTTGCAAGTGGATTCCTCCCATCAGCCAAGTTTGCCACTCAGAGCAGAAGGAGGGAAAAGGAATAAAAACCTCTAACAAGGAGGAACTGTGTGTTTATGCTGCTCGGACTCTAGGGAGCAAGGATTATTAGGCATAAGCAAAAGATCCCTAGTGCTTACCCTGGATTATCCCTAAAGGACATATAGAGCTTGCTTATTATAGAGAAAGCTCATGCTCCAATACATCTGTTAGTCTATAAGGTGCCACAGGACTCTTTGCTGCTTATTATAGAAGTTTCTATTACTTTTTTTGAAACTTACGATTGGAACTCATTTGTCGTTGTATGTTTATCAGCTTTAACCTTGCAAGTAACTCTCTAATTTCCTTTTCTTTTCATTAAATCTGTACATAGTTTATTGTAGGACTGACTACGCGCGTTGTCTTTGGTGTGATATCTAAGGTGCATTTGACCTGGGGAAAAAGTGGCTGGTCCTTTGGGACTGGAAGTAGCCTGAATATTGCTGTGATTCATGATGTAAGGGTACCATCTCTGTTACAAAGGGAAGCTTACCTGGATGGCAAGACAGATTGGAGTACACAAGATGACAGTGTGACTCCATGTTAAGGTTGTTATAGTGCCCCAGGAGTTTACACTTGATGATCTGTTGGTGAAGGTGTCAGGGGCCTGTGACAAATACAGGGTTCTCAGACATACAGGCGCTTTCACTTGGGACTGAGAGACAAAGGGACAGTGTGAGAGTGCTAAGATGGATTCCGGAACAAGCTGGCCTAATGGAGCCCTGACTTTAGCCAATATGAATCCTGTCTTAACCTTTCGTTCTCTCTGCTAACCTAAGGACTTCCCAACATTGTATTCCAGCTATTAAAACCTACCCGGCTTTGGAAAAGATTTCCTGTTGTTGCTGGTTCTACTTACTGATGTGCACTGATCCCCAAAGGGCATAGAAAATCTCTGAACAGAAGTCTACCTCAACTGGATTCACAGTTATGAGCTCATGCCAAGAAACAGGGATTGTTGGATCCCAAAGGCCAGTCTCAGAGGAGTTGAGGCCAAGTGGCCAGCCCTTCTGGAAAAGTGTGAGCCCCTGAAGGTCTGACTGTTTAAAGGCTGGGGCATAGCACGGAGCCTGTAAATCCATAACAGTGTTCATAAATAAGTGCAGGGTAGCTGCATGTCTAGCAACTTACAACCTGTGTTGATGAATACTGCTGAAATATGCCATTTTAAAAGAGCATGGAGGAAGTTAAGTACCACCAGTGGAAACTGTATATGACGCTTTTACAAATAGGGCATGTGGAATCACCAGGAAGCAAGTGTTCTATGTCAAAGTGATTTCAGCGCTCACCTTTAGAAGCATCTCTTCATGTTGGGGATTCTCTGAATCATATGGCTCTCTGCGCAGCTTTTCAACCTCTGCAACCAGATTTCTGTACCCTACAATCTGTAGGAGACAGGCCTGAAGAGATACTCCTAACCTAAGCAAAAAGAAGTCAAACAATGAGGTAGGGTACTATACTGTACACAGACACTTCATTTATTTGGGCATAAGCGGGTTCTAGCCCACGAAAGCTTATGCCCAAATATATAAATTTGTTAGTCTCTAAGGTGCCACAAGGACGCCTCATTTTTTTGCTGATACAGACTACCATTTAACATGGCTACCACTGAAACCTTAAATTATATGAATATCCTCAGTGAATCAAAAGCTTTAATAAGTTTAATTATGGAGGAAGAATTTTAATGGGGTGAATTCTTCTCACTAGAAAAACTACATTTAAAGATAGGGTTACCACATAGCAACTGCGAAAAAACAGGACAGGGGTGAGGGGTAATAGGCACCTATATAAGAAAAAATCCTCAAAAACGGAAATGTCCATTTAAAAACGGGACAGATGGTCACCCTATTTAAAGAGATCTTGTACATGGCACAATTTTGCCATTTACTAGCTCTCTTTAGTATTTGGACTTTCTTTGTAAGTTAATTCCATGCCCCCTCTCCCCCAAGAACAGCAGTGAAATCTCTCACATTTGTTAACATCCCATTCTCACTGTATACAGCAGCCGTGTGGATGCCTGCTAAAAAGGACTGCATCAGATCTTTCCCTTCACGCAAACCACAGCTTCTCAAAAAAAGCTCTGAGACAGCGATGAACTAAAAAATTCACATTGACTTAAACACTAAAACTATGTTTTGTTTCCACGTCACAAAAGCCCACACAATAGAGCAAAAAACCTGAACTAATGCGTCTTATGCAGCCTTTATGGGATCTGCCCTTAGGTTGTCATTTTTTGCCTCACATGCTGAGAACTGCTATAATGGTTCTGTTTTCACTCTAATGTAAGTCAACACATTTTAGGATTTTTATGCACTATTTAAAAGTCACTAGGCTTCTACTGCTTTAAATTACGACAATTTATTCAAGTGTTAGGTTGGACAGTCTACAGCATATTATTAAATGCAATTATATACTAATGTTATTGAATACCAATACCTTTAGTATTGCATATGGAAACATGCTATGAATATTTAGGCAGGTATTTAAAAAATATTTCCATAAAATCTCAAATTAATATAATCCCTAACACGAGTAAGGAAAGCACAATCCCCTTAATTTCAGTGCCTTTTGCATGCCACTAAATCAAAGATATCAGAGATGATATGATCTATTAGGTCCATTTCTCTAAAAATGCAAGACTGTCCTGTTCGGTACTTCGTTTAATCTATTGTAGGATTAAATGACTTGAACATAAAAACTTCCACTTATCTTTGAAGACTATTCTGCTGAGCGGAATAGATATTCATTAGGATATTTTTCCTTGCCTCAGTTTCATACTATGACTCCTAGTTATACACTCTTAGTCTACCCTAAACAAGTCTGCTCCTTCTTTGGTGTTTATATGCTTCATTTTTATAGTACCTTCCAATCCAAAGAATGAAAACGTGCTTTAGTAAACTACATATAAATGTTTTCACCTCATTCTAAAATGCTGCCATAATGGGGCTTAACTACCGCAATGACACATCACAGTTTAGAGCAGGGAAAGAAGAATACCACTGGCAACTGAAACCGCAAGGCTAATTTAGATAGACAAAAAGTAATTATTCAAATTAGAATTACTTTTTTTTTTAAATTATATTTATACAATCTTATGGACACACAGTTTTTAAATTTGTCTGTAGTATACACACACTATATCTATCTATACATAGATGTATGGATAGATTCCAAGGTCAGAAGGGACCATAATGGTTATCTAGTCTGAACTCTGGTATAACACAGGCCATAGAATTGCCCCAAAATAATCTGTGTTTGAACTAGAATCCACCACCATATATACAGTCTCCTCTCCATCCCCTCAGCCCCTTGTCCCAGTCTTCCCCCTCATCTTTCCATTCCCCGATACACACACACCACCACCACCCTGCCTCAGAACTAGCTCCTCACACCTTTGCATTCCAATCAGGCTGTTTCCTCTTTCTCATCCTTGCTGATAGGGTAAAAGCAGGGGGAGCACTGAGGACAAAGGACCAGGAATCTTTCTCCTCTTAAATTCTTTTTCTTGGCACCAGTAACCCCTAGCTAGCAGGAACAGCAATTGCAGGAAAAGTCCCATTCACCTCTGCAGCCCTGGGATGGAGTACACACAGCAGAGACGGAATCTTTGGAAAACTTTGCCACCAAATTCTGACAAGTCTCTACTGAGTAAATGTGCAAACAGATTTTCAGATGTGCAAACTTGGCCAAATTTGAACAAATTTTTACAGAGATAGTAAAAGGTGTATATCTCAAGTGCTAGGACAAGTCCTTGCTCCAAAGCATTGGGACACTAGAGCTTCTCAGTGATGCAGTTTTTAGATTTTTTTTTTTTAAAACATGGACAAAACAATATTTTTCCTCATCTCATTTGGAGAAATGGCTGAACAATTTTTCTGAAATTTCCCCAACAAAATTCACCCCGAGGTATATAGCTGGCATGTAAATTTTCAGCCCAAATGGTTAAAATTTGACAAATTTATAAGCAACTAAAACAAGGTCTTATAATAGAAAGTGTTTGGCAACCTTAACTACAGTCCTTGGTACCTAACACACACACAATACATACGTACTCATACACTCCTCTATAAAATATGCCTGCTGTTGGATATATTTAATCAAGGGTTAGAAAAATTATGTTCACTAAGGGCTCAGACCTGCAGAGTGTGGAGCATACCCAGCTTTCATCCGGACCACATCACACAATCCATTGTCTACAGCCACGCTCTAAGATACAACCACATAGGCTCCAATCCCTCAGACAGAGACAAACACCTACAGGATCTTTATCAAGTGTTCTTAAAACTACAATACCCACCTGCTGAAGTGAAGAAACAGATTGACAGAGCCAGAAGAGTACCCAGGCCCAACAAAAAAAGGAACAGAACATCACCAGTGCATGATCAAGGATCTACAACCTATCCTGAAGGATGATCCCTCACTCTCACAGACTTGGGGAGACAGACCAGCCCTCGCTTACAGACAGCCCCAACCTGAAGCAAATACTCACCAGCAACTACACAGCACACAACAAAAACACTAACCCAGGAACCAATCTCTGCAACAAACCCTAGTGCCAACTTCGTCCCCATATCTATTCAAGGGACACCATCACAGGACCTAACCACATCAGCCACACCATCAGGGTCTTGTTCATCTGCACATCTACCAATGTGATATATGCCATCATGTGCCAGCAATGCCCCTCTGCCACGTACCTAGGCCAAACCTGACAGTCTCTATGCAAAAGAATAAATGGACACAAATCAGACATTCAAAACCCCAGGGCTTTGTAGCTGTGCTCCAGCTCCACTCCAGCTCCAGGCAAAAACCTGCAGCTCCCCTGCTCCAGAGCTGCTCCACACTCCAGTTCCGGGCTCTGCTCCAAAGCCCTGCAAAAACCTGTAGGAGAACACTTCAATCTCCCTGGACACTCAATAACAGACTTAAAAGTGGCCATTCTTCAACAAAAAAAAACTTCAAAAATAGACTTCAACAAGAAACTGGAGAATAGGAATTAATTTGCAAACTGGACACCACCAAATTAGGCCTGAATAAAGACTGGGAGTGGATGGGTCACTACAAAAACTAATTTGCATCTGCTGATACTCACACCTTCTTGTCAACTGTTTGAAAGGGGCCACCTTGATTGCCTTGGCCTCATTAGCACTACAAAAGTGATTTTCCTTCCCTTGCTATTCACCCCCTCGTCAACTGTTAATAGGCCGCTTCCACCTTAACTGAATTGGCTCGTTAGCACTGACCCCCCCGCACTTGGTAAGGCAATTCCCATCTTTTCATATGCTGTGTATTTATACCTCCCTACTGTATTTTCCACTCCATGCATCTGATGAAGTGGGTTTTAGCCCACAAAAGCTTATACTCACATAAATTTGTTAGTCTCTAAGGTGCCACAAGGACTCCTCGTTATTTTTGCCAAATCTAGGAAATCACTTGAACATATGCTTCAAGTTAAGCACGTGAGTAGCCCTGGGCAAAGTTAAAAATGTGCTTAAATGCTTTTCTAGATTGGGAACAAAGTGCTCAGTGCTTTGTAGGATGGAGCCCTGAAGCTCTGGTTTGATTGACCACTGCTCATCTGGACCTTGACTTTGTATCTCTTCTGAAACGCGGCATCTCTAGTAGCATAGAGCCTACAACCCCATGTTGCGTCTTTGCCACCAAACACCATTGCCAACTGAGCCATCCCATCAAAGTAAGCCTGTGAGAAAAGTGATTTACCTGAATAGGCCTGGCTATCGTATCACCAGCTAATCAAGCCAAACCTATCTTTCTTGTAGTATTTACGCAGTCTTGTCTGACCCTTTACCATTTTGCTCCTCTGAATTTGCTCCAACATATCAAGATCTTTCAGAGATACTGAGGTGTTCTAAGCACTGCACAATATCCAAGATGTGCTCTCACCAGGCACAGACAGAAGGTGTGGCAAATGAGATAGCATCCATCAACACATCATTTTTGCTATAGATGAAGTTACTGAACTGAGGATTTTAAGGCTTTGATGCAGAGGCTGACCTATTTCCTAACAATTATGCTAGGGGCTTCAGAGATACCCTATGGGGGACAGGGGAAAGAGAACGTTAATTTGGTTGGAGATTCACAAATCAGTCTGGGACATGAAGGGATATCTACTTATTAATAAACAACCCAAGCAGGGGAGAAGAAAACAATCTCAACTACACAGATAAAATGATGGGGATCTTGGAGTCATTGTGGATAGTTCTCTGAAAACACCCACTCAATGTGCAGCAGCAGTTAAAAAAGCTAGCAGAATGTCGGCACTCATTAGGAAAGGGACAGATAAGACAGAAAATATCATATGGCCTCTATATAAATCCATGGCACGCACACATCTTGAACACTGCATGCAGGTGTGGTCACCCTATCGCAAAAAACGATGTATTGGAATTGAAAAAGGTTCAGAAAAGGGCAACAAAAATGATTAGGGGTATGGAACAGCTTTCATATGAGGAGAGATTAACAAGACTGGGACATTTCAGCTTGATAAATAGATGACTAAGGGAGGATATGACAGAGGTCTATAAAATCATGACTGGTGAGGAGAAAGTAAATAAGTCTTATTTACTCCTTTTCATAACACAAGAACTAGGGGTCAACAAATGAAATTAATAAGCAGCAGGTTTAAACAAGAGGAAGGATTTTTTCACACAATGCTGAGTTAGTATGTGGAACTTTTTTGCCAGAGGACGTTGTGAAGGCCAAGACTATAACAGGTTTCAAAAAGAACTAGATAAGTTCCTGGAGGATAGGTCCATCAATGGCTATTAGCCAGGATGGGCAGGGATGGTGTCTCTAGCCTCTGTTCGCCAGAAGCTGGGAATGGGCAACGGGATAGATCACTTGATGATTGCCCTGTTCTGTTCGTTCCCTCTGGGGCACCTGGTATTGGCCACCGACAAAGACAAGATACTGGGCTAAATGGACCTTTGGTCTGACCCAGTATGGCTGTGTGTGAGTGAGAGTGAAAGAAGGGGAGAGGTGGGGAGAAAGGCAGGTAACTGTACAGTAGAAAGGAGCTTTCAAAATGGATATGGGAACACTCGAAAGGCATACAAGTGCCTGTTTACTCTGGGAAGCAGAGATACATATAGCACTGAGCAAAACTGGAACATGCTGAGCAGTTTTGAGAACAGATTAAAGCACTGACCAACACACTACCTCTGTGCAAACACTGGGGTGACTACAGAGATATCAGCTAGGATTCCGCAGATAATATATTAATGCAAGCTCACACCTGCCTGTCTGAAACATTGTGATGGCTATAACTGGCAGGGCTGAGAAGCACGGAGGGTACACACAGAGGGTAAAACACTTACTCAGTGGGGGAGTTAACAAGATACTGAACTGCTGACAGGAAGAAAGAGAAAGATCCTGATTTCATACAACACAAACAACTCAATCCTAAGGGTATGTCTACACTACGGGATTATTCCGATTTTACAGAAATCGGTTTTCTAAAACAGAGATTGTATAAAGTCGAGTGCACGCGGCCACACTAAGCACATTAATTCGGTGGTGTGCGTCCATGGTCTGCGTCCATGTCCAATCAAGGCTACGCGTTTCTGGAGGCGTGCACTGTGGTAGCTATCCCGTAGCTACCCCCATAGTTCCGCACGTCTTCCCCGCCATTGGAATTTGGGTGTGAGACCCCAGTGCATGATGGTGCAAAAACAGTGTCGCGGTGATTTGGGTAAATGTCATCACCTCATCTGCTCTCTGTGCAAAGCAACGGCAGACAATGATTTCGTGCCCTTTCCCCTGATTGCCCTGGCAGACGCCACCGCACAGCAACCATGGAGCCTGTTCAGCTTTTTTTTTTCCACACACACTGTCAACCGTGTATTGTATACCTGGTATGTTGCCTCAACAGAAGCGGCACGCTGCTAAAATCGGTTTAAACGCGTAGTGTAGACCAGGCCTAAGGTGTAAAGTAAATACCTGCTGAAATCACTGCGCTGTCACTGCAAGAGCTGTAAACTACAACTCAGAAGGGACCATTGTGATGCTCCAGTCCGCATAACCTGCAGGGTACATCTGAGTTATACAGATGACCTGCATAACACAGACCACATTATTTCACCCAGGGATTCCTGAATCGAGTCCATCCACCTGTGGTTAACTACAATCTCTCTTCCAGGAAGCATCCAATATTTGACTTAAAGAAAAGAATTTTCAGGAGGTTCTTGTCACTTTCTTCAAAATCAAGCCCCTGTAGGGTGTCATAAGTTGGACACCCAGAACATCGAGGTAACCCGAAAATCGTCACTCCTTTTTGAAATACCATCTTTTGCATGAGAAATAAAACCAAAGTCCTGAACACTTTTGGTGAATGACATCTTGTGGCATTTAAGTTAAAAAAAGAGTGTTAATCATGTTGCCCCAGTCAAAATTCCAACTTGGGTAAGTTAAAAGAGAATTTTAGTTAGAAATAAGAATATTGTTTGAATTGCTTCTTTCTTCCCTGCACTAAACTGCTCTGTAATGTTGCTGTGCATTGCTAAAAAGCCATCATTTTTATTGCCATGAACACCAACTACAGCTGCATTTCATCCCAGGGGGAGAGACCACCATATAGTTTGTATATCAATTTATAAAAAAAGACAGCAAGATTCAGAAAACAATCAAGTAAAGAGGCACAGGACTGTTGGAAATTATAGGCACCATAAAAGATTACTTATTTTTCAGTAGCATTATTTGAACAAGAAGCACAGAGCAGATTCACACTGAGAAATAAAACTAAGCATGAACGCCTGATTCACAGTAAAGACAGCAACAGTTCCAAGTTTTCTGATAAAGAAATAAAAACTTACTGTGGATTTATATCTGGATTAATCTTTTTCAGTTCCATGATGTCGTCTATAGTTTTTTCAATGGCATCTGGATGAACACTTACTGAAGTTTGCAGCAGCTGGAAATATGTTTTAACATAAATTAACTACTATATGATGACATTTAGTGGATACTCATTGTGGTGGAATATGATGCACATGAGAACTTCTAGATTGACAGCCAGGGAAACTCAACCTTTCTATCTGCACACAGAACAAATACACTCTGAGCAGCCCTTCCAATGTGTTTAATCCCTCACCTTGATTCTGATCATCCTCCCTCCTAGTGAGAAGCCAGGTTACTTTCCCAGGCTCACTCAATCCTGTACATCTCTATGGCGGCTGCCAACTGCGAAGATGTTTTGTATTGTGGACTTTTGTCTAATAGGAACTTAACTGAAACCACTAATTCAGAAAAATATATCTGCATTTCTGGCCTCCATTTGGTATAAAAGTACCAAAGTACATAGTATATTCGAGTGTTGTGTAAGTTAAACTGACACACTCTGGGCATATAGCAATTGAGCAAGAATTTTTTTTTCATGTATTCCAAGTGATCCCATTACAAAGATTAGAGATGCACAATCTCTAGAATGAATTGATAGGAAAGAACCTCTGAACCATCAAATTATCAAAATCTAGCAAGAACTCAGAGAAGTTCAAAATGGATTGAATCTTTTGAGAATTTGCTCTGGCAACCTCATTTGTCACTTGCATGTATGCACGTATTCAGTATGTAGAACAGAATCACAGAAACATAGGTCTGGAAGGAACCTCAAGAGGTCATCTAGTCCAGCCCTGATAGCATCCAAGATGTTCTTAAAATCCTCCAAGGATGGGCATTCCACAGTCTCCCTAGGTAACCTGTTTCTGTGCTTAGAAACTAACCTTATAGTTAGAAAGTTTTTCCTAACACCTAACCTAAGTCTCCCTTGCTTCAAACTAAGACCATTATTTCCTGTCCTACCACTGGTAGATTTGGAGAAAAATTTATCACTGGTCTTCCTTATAACAACCTTTCACATATCTGAAGACTTATTACATCCCCCTCAGTCTTCTCTTCTCTGGACTGAACATGTCTAATTCTTTCAAGCTTGCCTCATAGGTCATATTTTCTAAATGTAGAGCCATACTATCCATTTCCATTAGTGGCACTGTAATATGTATAAAGTAGATGCCATTTAGTTTATTTTGTGAAATTTTTTAAAAATGCAGATATAAATAACATGCTTTCCAATGACATCGGACTTCCCTTCTCAGACAGAAGTGTATAGTTTAAAAATATAGTTTTTATGTTCTCTTGCTCTTTGTTTTAACTTGTGCAATGTATTTAAGATAATAGAATTCTAATTTTACAGTTTGAGGAGAAAAGACTGAGAGGCTGTTTTTAATATTTTTATGAACATTCATGAAAGTGAGGGACAAAACACAAACTGCCCAGGTACTTCTACATGTCCCCCAATCACCATAAGGTACAAAAGTAATAACCCCATTTTTACAGATAGAAAAACTGAGGCACAGGGTGATTCAATGAATTGCCCCTGGTCACACAAGAAGTCTTTGGCAAAATCAGGAACTGAACCAAGGACTCCTAAGTCTTAGTCCAGTGCCTTAACCACAAGATCATCCTTTCTCCCTTTTCTTATTTGTCTCCATTACTGCCGACAACGTACTAAGCATTGTATAAACACAAACAGTTTCCCAATATAATTTTGTTGAACAACTCAACCTTATCTTGCAAAATCACCTGCTACTCTAGCCACAGACTTCTCATGAGGAGAGGCTGCTATTTATGCTAGTGTGTCCGTCTTTATATAGATTTTGTGAGGTGGGAAAACTAGTGTGCTAATTTTGACAAGTGAACACTGTGATGGGGTGTCTAGCCCACACAGGCATAGAAGGGGTTAATCATGCCCTGCCCCGGAAGGAGCAAGGGAGGCAAGTCCTCCGAGCAGCCCTGAGAGGCTGTGTGAAGCACAGCCAGTCAGAGAGTAGTTGCAAAGAGCACCCAATTTGGGCCCAGCGGGCTGGGATAAAAGGGAGCTGCAGGGTCAGTTGCTGCTGGCAGCTCAGGGAGTAAGGACTGTGTCCCTGGAGAGCTGAGAGAACTAAGCATCTTGGACAGAGCAGCTGCCAGAAGGGACTGGGGGAGGGAGAGGGACTCCTGGCTGGCTGCTGGTACTGAGCAGTGCCCTGAGGTAAGGGTGAAGAAGGTGCTGGGGCTATGGGGAAAGGGCCCAGGGAAACACAGCAGCATTGACAGAGGTTACAGAGGAGCACAGCAGGAGGCTGTTATTTACAGAGTCCCTGGGCTGGGGCCCAGAGTAGTAGGCGGGCCCGGATCCCCACCTCCCTACTAAGGAAATGGCTGGACTGTTGGACAGTTACCCCCTTCCATCCCTCGGAAAGCGGAAACACAGATTATGGCATAGCCTGAGAGCTGAGTCACAAAGAGGATGCTGCAGTTTTGGGAGCTGAGAGAGGTGCAGCAGGGAGGAGCAGAGAGAATGCTGGTATGCAGAACTCGGACATGGGCATTGGTCTTGGGCTAATCTGCAGCAAGACTAGGAGGCAGCAGTGCCAGTTTGGTGATGAGGGTTGTATCCCGTGACAAACATGTTTTCCTCTACTGTTAAATTTCATTTTACAAATTGGAAACAGGCATGCTCTGAAATGCTGAGTGGAAAAGTATATGGGAGAAAGAGGGAGAGAGAAGTTCACTCACCTTATTTTTTGAACCCCTCAGTGATGTCTCTGTTAAGAAAACAATTATTTAAAAATGTAATTATCTCAGTTCATTTTCAAGCCAAACAACATACACTGTGTGTGTGTCGTGGCCACACTTATGGACAAAGAACAGGAATGTGAGGAATACCAGGTATTTTACACTTACCTATCTTCATAGTTCTGCTAGCCCCAGGCTTGATATTGTAACAGATCCTTTGTAATTCACATCGTCCCGTTAATTTCCTCACCACAAATTTCAGACAACGCCACAAACATTTACAGTAGAAGTACAGGCACACCTGGACAAACATTCTGTCAAAGGAAACCTTAAAGTGAGAATCTGGAACTGAATTTGTCTAAATAAAATAGATGATTAAGACACCTAACTGTATATCTGAAGGACAAACCTTTTATACATATGGAACATATGGAGTCTTATTCCGCAATAGATTACTTATACATGTAAGGTTTGCAGAATCAGACCCTTCAGTTTTACCCAGGTAAACAAAGCCAAACCAAGAATCAGCTCAGAAAATAATCCCCAAAAGAATTTTACTTATATGAAGTTTTTTCCCTCTTAATATATGAGTTTGTGTGCGTAAGTCTTATTAATGTCAACAGGAATTATGCCCATATAATAAGAGATGTACAGACCTCAGAATGATTATAGTAAAGTCTAGTGAGCCACAACTCCTTAATTCTATATCCTGCTCCGATACAAACGCTATCCCCTTGGGCCAGTCACTCAACCTCTCATCTTGACTGAGAAGTTAAAGGACTATTAATACTGATTAATACAATGATGATACCTAATTTCCAGGGGTGCATGAGAATGAATGGCCCTACTTAGGGAAAGCACTGAATCTTCCTTTAACTAGGCCTTTAAGTGGCTGTCCTGAACAGGGATGATTCCTGAAGAACGGCCAATGTTTGTTCAGCCCTTTGAAGATGGGGAGCAGCCATACAGCAGTGTTTATAATAACCACAAGTCACAGATGTCTGGAAACGCTGCAGTTCTGAAGAGGATTCTATTTTATTCATGTTAAAATTTTGTTACTAAAATAAAAATTCTAACAAATGCATGTTATTGCATTTATTATGGTGCTGCTTAAGGATCAACCAAGGATGGGGACTATACAAACACAGGGTAATAAATGGCCTCTGCCCCCAAAGAGCTTACAGTCTAAATAGGTAAGACAGAGAAAGGGGGAAAAGGGATACAACACACAGAGTGAACTATGTGATGGCAGCAAGTGTTCCACAATTATTATTATTAGCTGTGTTTATTTAGGAGGGGATAAGTAAAGCCACAACAACATGCCTGCAGTTAAAACAATTGTCACAGAACTGTGACTATTATGTGCAGAAAAACCTTCAGAAGCAAGAAATACATTCTCTGAGCAAATTATCCATGTAGCCCTTTTATTGCTGTGGATCTGAAGGGCCAGATCCTGAAGAGTGGAGCTCTTAACTCCCATTCACTTCACTAGGAGTGGACGGAAGTGCAGGAAGCATTCAGCACTCCAGAGAATCAGGCCCTAATTTTGGAAGCAACAGTCTAATTACAAAAATAGTCCTGATAATTGGGAGAATGATTCATTAGTTTTCAATTGTATTATGTTAGAAGGGCTCAAGAAGAGCAACCCGTTAAGTTCCATATCTCTCATTCTACTATAATTTTATATAAAGGAAGTAATGGGATGAATGCTATGTAAGTGCCAAGAATATTTGGAAAACAGATTATAAAAAACCAACATATTTGGCAACAGACCCCGAATTTAAGCTTATATATCAAGTTCTTGAAATTAGTTATACTGAAATAGTAAAGCCTTGTTTCCATTTCATATGCTTTGGCAGTATAGCTATACAAGCAGAGTCCCCTAATGTAGATGTGACTTACACTGCCAGAAGGAGTTTTCTGTTGACACAGTAACACCATGTCCCCACATGACAACAGCTATGCCAACAGAAGCACTATTCTCTCAGCATAGCTGCATTTGCACTCGGGGTTTGCAGGCATAGCTATGTCAGCCAGGGTTTTTGTTTTTTTACACACACTCCAGACCAACATAGCTAAGCCAACAAAACTTTGTAGTGTAGACCTGGTCACTGTGTAAGATACTCAACCAGTGGAAACTGGCTCAGCACTAATAGAGCAGCATCAATTCACAAGAGGTAAAGATCAGTCCCTATGAGCACATTTACATGGAGACGCTAAGGTCTGCTCTACAACAGAAAATTAGATTGGCATAACAAGGTCACTCAGGGTGTGAAAAATCCACACCTCAAAGTGGCCTAGTTAAGCGGACCTAATCCTAGTTTCCTCTGGGGGAGGTGGTTTATCTATGCCGATGTCAGTGTATGTAGTGTCTACACTGAAGGGCTATAGCTGTGCTGCTGTAGCATTTTAAGTGTAGACATACCCTAAGGAAAATTAAGCCACAATAACTAAAGGTGTGAAGATAAAAAGTGCATTAAACCCCTGTGCAGGTGCTTCGCTTGCTTCAGTTTAATTTAATCCTCTTTGAAGGAGGATTAAGCTAAACCCAAGGAAGGCCACTTTACATCTGAATAGGAGTATCCACATGAGGATTAAATGCACCTGAACTAATGTGCTTTGACTTTACACCATTAGTTAATTTGTCTTAACTTGCCCAGGTGTCCCCTTAGTGTTTATGCCACAGGAAATGTGTATTTTGGATTCAGTCACAAAGCCTGAAGATTCTAAGGGCTTGTCTATACATACACCGGTGCAACTGTGCCACATATGGTGAACATGCTCTATGCCAATGGCAAAATCTCTCCCATCGACAAAGTGCTGTCCACACCAGCGCTTATGCTGGTGTAATTTATGTCCCTCGGGTGAGTGGTTTATTCACACCCCTGAGCAACAAATTATGCAGGCATAAGCTGTAGTGTAAACATAGCCTAAATGTGTCCTCTCTGGTATCTGAATCAATACACAGATATGAAGAATAACCCAGTTGCTAGCATTAAAATGTTCTTGCACATTAAAAAAAAGAAGTGAGGATTTGCTCTTAGAATTAAGAGAGCAAACAAAATAGCAATCAGGAAAAAAAAAATCCCACCATTAAGTAGATGCATAGACATTGTTAGGGTCTTTGCAGCAGTCAGAAGTATAAATCAGGCGAAAGGAGAGAATAAAATGTGTCACGCAAAGGCAGCCAATGTCTTCATCCATAATCTTCAATTCTGCTCCTGCAAAAATAGTCTCTAAAGGTGGACATTTCAGTATTCCTGCAGTCACATATGCCCCATGAGTCATTGTGGTGATTGCTATCCTGGATTAGGTTACTATCTTCAAACACGAAAACAAGCACAACTTAGCAACAGATACATGATGAAGCTGAAGGAACACTAAAGTGCTCTGCTTCATTCCTACTAAGGCAAAACTCCCAATGGAGTAAATTGGAGTTTTATCTGAGAGCACTGATGGATGGGACCTAAATGGAGTAAGACAAAAAATGTGCTTTTTGATCACTGATCTGTGCTGTAAATTAAAATCACGTACTATTGGCGTGCAGTGAATTCCGTGATTATAATATACTCCTATTTCAGCAATGTCTGTAGACCACAGTGGTCGTCTCTTCTTTGCATAAAGAAAGATCCATTTAACTTCAAGCAAGCTGCTCAATCAAAATGTTTATTTCCAATGTATAGAATCACTCATAAAAACAGCATAGCTCCTTTATAATAACTGTATGATCGTAGTTAACTCATTCCCTTGGAGCTTAAACATTACAATCCATCTTTCACTACTGGTAAAAATCTGGTTTCATGGAAAACAAATGTTCTTGGAAATGGATAAAGTGTCAAAAACTTGCTAGTTGTGACATGTTATTCGGTCACTGCCTTTAGATTCAATGATGAAACGTGCTTATCATTAACAAGGAGTTTGGACTCCAGAGCTGTTTTTCCCCGGTTCCAATTTATGTTCATCATTATAACTTTGTGTATGGCTTGTACTACACATGGCTATTCCCGCCTATAAAATGTGGATAATGATACTGACCTCCTTTGTACAGCATTTTGAGATCTACAGATGAAAAGAGCTAGATAAATCCTAGGTTATTTTTATTACTAACAACCAAAGTACAGCTATTAAAAATGGATTACAGTGCTACAGAATGACTAATATACTGTATATGTGACTTACCATAACACATTTGACAGTGGCTGTTTTTATAAAGCAGACAGCATAAATTATAATTATGCACCTACAGTTAAAAAAAAAAAATCTTTGTTTGGTAGATACCTGTAATGTTACACTACTCGTCCATCTTAACCTTTTGATAGTGGAAGTCTTCTTTACAACGAGAATGGTATGAACAGTTACTGAAATTTGTTTTCAATTATTATTTTTTTAATAAAAATGAATTCTTGCTTGCAGAAATCCTGTAATGAAAGCACACTGCTGATGAAATGGGCTAGATTTTTATTTTTAAGTGAACTGACAAATTCCTAGACACCCATGTGAAACAAAGATTGAGCACTTAAAAAAAAAAAAAAAAAATCTAGTGCGCATTCCAGCGATGATCACTGAATTAGGTTGGATGATACACAAGTGAACTGCCGTCTGGCAACATATGCCATACCTTTCGAATTCTCATGAAATAGATTCTCCTTCTCCATCTCCCAAGCTTGCTCTGGGCCTGGACATGTTTTCTTTGCACAGAAAATGTAGAGCCTGATTCACCACTGGCTTATGTAGTCATTTACACCTGCTCAAAGTGGCCCAAAACAAACATTAAATCAAACTTCTCCACTCAAGTGAGTATTAATTCAACATTAAGGTCAGAAAACCAAATATGCAAAAGTCAGTACATTTCTAAAAGTAGGGTTTGTTCCCTCACAGCATGAGCTCCCCACACATGCAGACATGCACATTATATATAGCACACATACGTATAGTCTGCATCTATGCATACTTAACACTGAAGGAAAGCCTTCCGTCTTTTTTAACCAAAATTCCTAGTTTCACAAAAGCTATTTGCCCCCTTTTGTTTTAAAACCAATGTTCACTTATTTTGGACTACCAAAGTCCATGAAAATACTGATTTTATTATGAAATCCAATATGTTCCATTAGATAGAAAATTTTAGTTAATAATAAATTAGTCTAAGTGTAAATGTGAGGCAGTCTGTTAAACTAAGGCAATGTAATGGAAGACATACACATTCATGCATGTCATATGCATACATTGTGTGACTGAGTCTGGATGGAGAGATGGTGGCTTGGCAACCTGGGCCACTCAGTACCAAGACACCATCTCTATTTATTGCTTTTTGCGGTCTTCTGTCCCCAATATTTCCCTATTTGCTCAGAAAACTATTAAGTTAATTTTTGCTCTGATTTTAAACCTTTTAAAAATTCTGTAGTAAGCACTGATAAATTTCTAGAAACTTTAAACAAACAAAAAAGCTAAAATGAAGAGCCTCGCCCATAAGTTAGTGGGGTACCATTTAATCAGGAAAAACACAGAAAAAGAAAATACTGTACAACATGCACGTGGACATGTTAACAGAAGTAAACTAGTAACTGTAATATCTTAAGTTCAGGCATTAAGCACTGAAAATTAATGATGCACACACAGAAAGCACACATTACCTGGCAAAATCTCTCGTGGAATGCACGTGCACACACACACACACACACACACACACACACGAACTCCATCCCTTAGCCCAAACATTTTGAGTATTCAAAGTGATTTGTTACATGCAGAGTAATATACTAACGAAGCTCAACGTAACAGGGATAACATTGCTTAGAAAAAGTTACTCTGACCCTAAGGAAGCGTTTCTATTTCGGGCTCCAAGAGGAGGTTTGGGGGGGCAGAGTGAATGGCTCAGAACTCTCTCCCTCTCTTCATTCCCAGCTGCTGCCTCTCACACCACCTCCCCCTTTACCCATGAATGTTGCCTTGGTCCATTGTCTTCCTGCCACACCCACTCCTTCCTCCTGGCACAGCAGTTCCAACATGCCTCCCGCAAATACTTTATAGCTTGAAGGGTTAGAATTCTTCAAGATCAGCCAGTGTTCAAAGGGAAGCACCAGTATCAAACCTCCCATTCTGTGTCAAAAACCAGTTTGATAAACTGTAACCTGCACATGGGTAATGTATGCACCCTCCTGTGGATGTTCTCATTCAGAAGTAATGTGGCCTTCGTACACTGTAACTTATTCCTCCTTAGACTGGATTACAGCAAACTAAGGACACAACTTCTGAATTAGAGCTTCCAAATGGGGGTTTAATGTGCTTTAACTAGCATGCATTACCCACGTAGCTAACCCCTTACACTACTATGATCTCAAACTAAGCTGAGTTGGTCCTGGAGAGTAGTGGAATAGGAACGCTCTCAGAAAGCCTACATGCAGCAGAGTGCGGTGATAACTTGGTAGATTATGTTCTTCACTCTAAAGCTGTCCACATGAGCATTTCCAGCTGATCTTGTAAAGGGTGTCACATATTTGCTCTCAGTTATCCCCAGGGTCCTTTCAACTAGTGTTAAACATTATTATCCTAATGGAGTGGATAGTGTCCTCTTAGTTCAAAATAGTCATAGAAAAGCATATTTGATGTGGTGGTTTCTGATCAGCTCAGTCAGACTTCTACATAAAGGGTAGTGGAACTCAGTTGATCTTCTCCATCATCGCAAAACATGGGGACCCATGTTTCTCATCCATTGTCAAACACAGACTGAAAACCTGAGAAAAGACTCTACCAAAGTTAATACTGAAGCCATATCTCAACATTGTGTGGTCAACTTGATTAATAATCTATCCAAAGTTTCTTCGGTCTTCCTCTCTGGTCCTAAACCATTGTGCAATACAGCAGAACTTCAGATTTATGAACACCTCAGGAATGGAGGTTGTTCATAACTCTAAAACGTTCGCAATTCTGAACAAAACATTATGGTGGTTCTTTCAAAGTTCACAACTGAACATTGACTTAATACAGTTTTGAAATTTTACTATGGAGAAGAAAAATGTTGCTTTTCCTTTATTTTTTAGTAGCTTATGTTTAAGGTACATTATTTGCTTTTTTCTTCCTTCTTCTTCGTCTTTCCTGCTGCCTGACTGTGTATTTCTAGTTTCAAAAGAGGTGTGTGGTTGATTGATCAGTTCGTAATTCTGGTTTTTGTAACTCTGAGGTTCTACTGTATTCCCATGCCCTGTTAAACAAATATTATGTCCCATCCAAAACATGGCTGCATGTCAATGACTGGTGACTTAACGGCCTGTTCAGCACTTTCAAATACTACGAAAGGCATGAAAAATGCAAGTTAATCATGACTGAGTTCTCTTACTGCAGACAACAGTACTTGTTTTATCCATGCTTAAAAGATCAAATCCTCTTTTCACTCAAAGATTTCCAAATTCCCTAATACATCTGAGAAAAATCCTATCTTGCATGAAGTAATCCCCCCAAGAGTTTAAAGGTGGGATTTTCAAAAGTGCTCAGCATTTCATTGATTTCAATAGGAGTGAGTCAGGCCAGTGAGGAGAACTTTTGAAAATCCCACCTTAAATAAATGAATGGAACAAGCCCAATTCTTCTTTTGTCTCAAATGATTTTTTCAGAGCCACAGAAAGATTAGTATTTTCAAAGCCAAGAACAGATCAGTATTAAACAAATTCAATTGCCTGAGTCCTTGGTAAACTGAATGCTTTTTAATTTGATGCCCAGTGCTGATGACTAAGTTCAGTATAAATTAAAAACTTTCTTATTTAAAAATCCATCCCATAGATCCACAGTTTGCCACCCTTACTGTCTTCCCTTCATGCCTAGTTTTACCTACTGCAGATACACGAGACACCTATGCAACTATTTTGTTCTCTGCAGAGAGACACAAATCAGTGGAAAAGATGTTATTTCTGTCACATCAGAAAATGGATGATGTTTATTCATTTTGTCTGCTGGATGCTGCTGTAATACACTAAGAGTTGCTCACTGCACCGTTACTGAGTAGCTGTACTCTGATTTTAGCTTGGAAACATAAGACTTCTATATTCCATCCACAGAACAGCAGCTTTTCCAAGTAAGAAAAACCCTTTAAAAACGTTACACTGTACTTTTATGAACAATTCAATTTGACTGGTCCTCGTTTTATTTGTGTAACTTGCAGCTGTAAATAAGGATCCCAGTTAAGGTTCTCTGTTGGCCATCGTTACAAAGACAATTATCTGTCTGCCCCACACAAACCTGATGGCTCCTTTTTTTAAAACAATTGCACGACATATCAGACAGTTTTTCAGACATAAGGAAGACTGAACGCCAATTTGCCCAATGGCTTATACGTGGAGGAAAATCACTATAGCAACCAAGGAACACATCAAGACAGAGTCATTCAAAAGCATTCTATACTGGGAGTTGCACCTTCGCATTCCTTACTTTCAACTGCCTCTGTGATTGTTAATTTACTTGATGGGATCAGGGCAAGACATAAAACATATTGTAAAAATCTGCTAGTGCTTGGAGGCTGTTTACCAGTAGACCAAGGGACGGTGACAAATTTAAGAGATTTACTGAGAAAAACTGCACTCCAGCCAACTCCAGCAGGTGTTAAGTAGAGTAAGTATGTGATTATATTTTAGTATCTGAAATAATAACAACAAACAACAATAAAAGGAAGTGACATCTTGGCAGCCTCACCGAGACCAATTTGTGAGCAGAGTTGGTTGAAAAGTGGAGATGTTTTCTATGAAAATCTTTTCCTATTTTTGCCAAAAATGTCAAATTTTAGGAAATTTTCCAAAATGTTCTTGCTCGTGTTGAGCCAGAAAATCAAACTGACGCAAACAGAACCCAAGACTATGCATGTGTAATAAGAATCAGGAAGCGAGAGCAAGAAACAACTCTTCCTTCTGGTTAGCTTATCAAATCCATACTTACCACTAAATTATCTGATAACAGAGTGCCCAGATCAAATGAGCATTTCACATGGGTTTGTCCAACAAATGAAGGGGAGGAACTAATGAAAACAAAGAAAGGTCTGGAAAGGTTATATTAATCCCTCCATGAGAATGCCCTTTGCAATATTTATAAGTCCTCTGATGGCGCTGCACAATAAGAGAGTGAAGGGTCAGGTGCATACATAAATCTGACCATATGGACAGTCTCAATTCAGGAACAGCATCTGTCCAGTTTTTAAATCCTCAGAGAAGTCTTCCCAAAGCAAAAGGGCAGTTAAAAGGCAGAATGTGGAAAGATGCAGATCCAAGCAGATCCCTTATATACAATGAATATACATCGTCTTTAGTTGGCTGGACCACGGTTGGAATGTGGAATTGCCTCACACTTTCACAAGCAGAGGGTACTTTCTACCCCTCACCCCACAAAATCTGCCAGAGTTTCAGCATTGCTAAATGATCATTAAATGGGTTGGAGCCTCTTACCTTAGAACCCAAGGTGCAGAACTACAAAAACTGTGATCAGCAGAGACATTTAAGGTGGAGTCCCCTTGCTTTAAGTAGGATGGACTGCTGGCAGGGCATTCTCCATGAGAAACCTTTGGCTCTGGCATTTGCTACGCCTTTGGGTTGCCAAAGGCAAATTGATTGCCTTTCCAAACACGCCACAAAGTCCATTTTCTCTTATTGGCAGAATCATGGGAAGGGACTGAACAGACGAGTTGATCAAGTGGACAAGGAATGTCTGAAGGAAGGGTTTAAGATCAAATATATATACAGAGAAAGATTGATTGTGCTTTTTAACCTCAAACATTGCAAGACTTCAGTGTATTAAATGAAGTGTCACCACGCAGCATCATAACTAATTTCTTCATAGGAATCTTTCTAGCTTAGCCCTACATATAACAACTTAGTCTCAATGTCAGCAAGAGTTACTATCATTCACATACAATGCCAAGTTTTTGAAAACTTTTCCAAGGCTAACCCACCATCCCCCCTCCAGGTGGAAGACAGATTGCTTCACAGTGAGGAAAGGTAATTTTTGAGTTCAGCCATTTCTGAGTTGTGTGTAAGAAGCGCCTTTAAAGGATATTTTCTACTTGAGCTTTTTTAAAGTGATCAATTTTTTAAAACCTATTTTGATAGAATACGCTTTAAATAGCATGCCCTGAAAATTTCCATATTTAAAACAAAACAAAACATATATACAACAACCACATCATCAAAGGAATGGGTCAGGATTTTAAACAGATTATAAAAATAACCCACAAACAATACATCAGCAGAAAAGGAACAGATTAAAAACCACACAGAACCCAATATGCAAATAACAACAACTTCATCCTTATCTGAAAACTTGTCCTATAACAGAGCCTTAATATTTGTCTTGTTTAGCCTCATCAGGACATGAATTAGTGTCTTGTGCTCCCGTAGCACCTAGAGTCCCCGTCATATATATGTACAGCATCTAGCACAATCAGAGACAGCCCCTATCCTGAGGGCCTCACAGTCTAAATAGACAAGACAGACAAAGGTGGAGAAAGCAAGTATTGTACTTCTCATTTTACAGACTGAGAAAAAACATCGAGCAATTATGTGATTTGTCCATGGTCACACAAAGAAGTCTGGGGCAGAGCCAGAATGGACTAGAGCTCCTGAGTCCCCGTCCAGTGTGTTAACCACAAGGCCATCCTTCCTTTCCACAAGCCCACTCTAACGCTATATTTCTAATACACATCCTAAACCTACCTCAGTAATTAATGGAGAGAATCTCTCATGCCACAGACTCTGCACTTACACAGACATGTTTTATCATATGTGATAGACCCAGGCCAGTTGGGTACAGCAGAATAGCAGAAGGCAGATATACTGGCCACTGGATTAACAGTTTTCTGTTCCCTGACTGACCAGAGCAGGGGCTGTCCAAGCCTAATGAAACACCTGATCTGATTAACCTGCAAAATAGGTGAGGCATTCAGTTATGTGACCAGTTGACTCTAATCCCTAGGCCGCTGAAATCCTATATCCAAAAGGCCGCTCACCCAGTCACGCACAGGAGCAGAGACACGAAAGCCAGAGGAGACGGCACACGTGCCAGCTGACACGCGGCTGGTTAATCGACAGACCACCACATCTCCTGGGAGGGGAAGTCAGGCCCTTGTCAGGACAGGAGGCTGAATGGAGACTGTGGGAGTTCTCTCACCAACCTCCTTGCAGGCCTATGATGAAAAGAGCTCAGTAGACTGTAACCCTGGCCCTAGAGAGAGAAGGGCTATGTGGAGGGTCACAGTGAGCCACTGAGGCTAGCATGAACTGCCTAGAAGCGCAGGACCCATGGGAGCAAGGTCAGAGCTCTGCCACACATATCATCTGCTCTTTCTAGAGCCTATTCTCGTTCTCCGGCTCTCTCCCCAAGTCTTCTTTATAATGGCTGCCACTCTGGGAAGTCCATAGGGATGGTGTAGTTTCCATTTTGCTTCAAATGAACTCCCTCAGCAAGAGGCAGCTTCAAAATACCTTTATCACCCTCAGTTTCTACCCAGTCTCCTTACACTAAAGCAGTGGTTCTTAATCTGTGGCCCAATCAGCACACAGCTGCAGCCCATGTGACATCCTTAGGGCCATACAGGTAATATATATATTGTGTGGATGCAGCCCCCATAACACAGAGAGAGCTGCATGTGTGGCCCACAATGGTAAATAGTCTGAGAAGCACTACCCTGGAGCCTAACTGGAAAAATGATTGCACTAGGAGGCAGTTCTTTCACCTTGGCAAACAGTAGATATCAACTTTAGAAAGCTCCTGTTCTGCCACGCTTAATTCTATCACAGATGTCTAGCACTGTGCACAGTTTCTAGGTGTTGTCTCACTAGTGTTATTTAAACCGAGATTATCACCTCCCTGGCCTGGAGGAGGAGGATGCATCTGCAGCTCCAAATTTCATTGCATTTTTGCAATGATATCACACTACATGCTGGTATCTAGTTTGCTGCTCGCTATCACCCTAAGTCTCTTTAACGAAGCTAACTGAAATTTTTCAACTTAAAAACATGCTAATACTGGAAAATTATTTTGACAAAAAAATTCCAAGAAAAATGTCAATTTAGATTAATGTTTTTGATTTTATGATGGGGGAGATTCAAAATGAGATGTTTCATTTTGAAATGTCAATTCAAAAATGAAATATTTCATTCTGAAACATACTTCAAAACTGTCCACTTTTTCCACTTCAACATTTCCAAAATGAAACTTTCCAGAATTTTTCATTTTGCAGAAACTTTTAGCTATTTTGACTTTTCAATCCAAATCAGAATGGAAAGTAATTTCAAAATGTTAGACTTTCCCATGAAAGGGAAAAACTGTTTCCCAAACAGATACTTATTTGGCTCTCACCGGTACAGCATCTGAGTGCCTCCCAAGACTCACTCTCTCCATTCACTGCCTTTAGGAGTATCGTAAAATGAAGGAGAGAGATGGCAGTTTCCTTCTGGCCATCCACAGGAATTTATTTTAATTTCAAGTGTGCCCATCACCATGCTCACAACGGGCAATGCTAACCCTCCCTAATTAGTCACTCAACAGGAACAGAATAAGAAACAATGGGGAAGTGGTTATATGAATCAAATGAAGGCATTGTCTATGTGATTTGGACTGGACTAAAACAGGATCTTTACTAATAGCACATTAAAAACAGAGAGCTAGCTGCG
This sequence comes from Chelonoidis abingdonii, assembly GCF_003597395.2. NCBI lineage: Eukaryota > Metazoa > Chordata > Testudines > Testudinidae > Chelonoidis > Chelonoidis abingdonii. Next base: position 337,323,307 of record NC_133769.1, read on the forward strand.
TGTGTACAATTCTAAATCATCAGCTTCGTTCCCTAGGGGCCTTATATACTGTCAGTGACAGACAGGGTGTAGTGCTGCTGGAGTAGTCCAGAGTGTTCCTCTGGCACCTGCAATCCAGGACAGAGCAGCCCACTGGCACTCCACCTGGTGCATGGGGTTGCAACGCCATTCCCTTTTGACCCGGCCACCCTTCCGTCAGGACAGGGAACAGCCTGGTCAAATCTGAGCAAGTGTCATTGCGACCTGGCACGCAGGGTTGCAGTTTCACTCAGGTTTGGCCTAGCTGCTCTTTCATCACCCCGGCCACCCCTCTGCCTCCACCAAATTGGACTGGCATTGTGACCCCATGTGCAAGGCTGCAAAGCCACTCACCACTCAAATTTGGCCTATGCTGTGTGTGTTATCTGGGTGATGGAAGCTAACGAAGCTTCTGGGTGGTTGCGGTTGAGAGGAGCCCCCCTAACCTGGGACAGAAGCAGAGTGCTGAGCCAGGGATGCGCTGGTGAATGGCCAGGAAAGTCCCAGGAGTAGTGGGTAAGCAGCAGAAGGGAGAGTTGTCGATGGGCTAAGGAGTGAATGAGGAGTGCTGAGGGCCTGTGGGATGAGGGACTGGAGGGCAGGGAGGCTGCAGTGAACAGGATGTGTGTTACGGCTGCTGGGATGTGTCAGCAGGCTGTCAGAGTAAGTGGGGGCTGGTGGAAAACCGTTGTCACCCTGGTCTGATTAGCCAGTCAAATCAGGTTTATTTAGAGCAGCTCAAAAGTAGCTGGAGCAGACCAGTGAATCTTGCCCTCATATGAGGTTTGCAGAGAATATGAATGTTGTAAAGACAGTATTTTACATGTGCTGCCAATGGGCTTTTTGACTAACGACGTGTGTGCTTTGACCGTGCTTTGCTACCTAGCTCAAAGTTTGGAAAATAAAAGCTGAGTTGTGTGTGTTTCATGTTGAGACGTGTGTGTATTTATTACAAATGCACGAAGGCTCACAATTGCTGTTGTGCAGATTTTCAATTAGATAAAATTTCTTGGTAAAACATTAGCCTCCAAAATCTAAACTACCTTGTGTCACTCTAAGACAAAGCACCCATATTCAAACTCTATCGTACGTGACAGAATTACTAACTTGAGATCACTTCTCAAGGCTCCTACACTATAAAATTTAGCACTACATCACTGCTGAGAGAAATAGTGATGGAAACCCATTTAAACAAAAGAGTGATGCCAGTGAAATTGGCTTAGGTACTGTAGAGCAAAAGGAATTTGCTAACTCTTTGCTTATGGCAATCCTCTGCTTATCATCCCAGTATCATCCCAGTTAATCTTTTCACGTATGTAACCCTTCTTAGATGCACGTAGGCAAAATACCTAGGAGAAAGATGTTAAACAGATCCAACTTATCT
>NC_133769.1:337331757-337358336 GCF_003597395.2 Chelonoidis abingdonii
TAGAAATGTTTGTAACCTAGTATATAAAGGTTGTTCTGAGCCAGTAAGGTGTGTCTTCTTCCTTTGGCACTAGCCAAGAAAGAAGCACCCGCTCAGCTGACCGAGAATAAAAGCTTGGTACCCGTCTTCCTGTCTTCCGTGCCTCCTTGGGGTAATTGACTAGCTCCAGGGGGAAACGAGCCTATTTGGCTAACAGTACCACACCATTATGGAGGATCCACACTTAAGTAACAATACTGAAATCTGCAGTACCAAAGGGATTCTTTGCCATTAACGGATCATTCTTTAGTTGTCCATTGTGAGTTTCTTCAACTTTCCTCTGAAACATCAAGTACTGGAGACATGCCACTGGATTAGATGGATCACTGATCCAATTCAATAGGCCAGTCCCTATATTCTTTACAACTGAAAATGAAGTTTTAATACAATCTAGCATTTTGACAGTTTTAATTAAATGGTAGTGGCAAAGTGGCTGAAAAGCAACCAATAATAAGCTATGTTCCACAAGTTACATAGAAGATAAAGGCCAAAATACAGCAAAATCGTTCTACAAGGAAATGAGTTATCATTAGACATAGTTTTGGAGAAGGGTTACCTCAGGAAGTGCTTCATTGTAGTGGCTTTGATGTTCCAGACACTCAATCCTCCTCAACCAATCACAGATAAAGTTGTTCTTGAAGAAATAACTGATGCTGTAGAAAAAAATTATATCTCTGTTAGTAAATAGGTCTAACAGTGTCTCAACACTCTCAGTTGTCAATGTATTTTTTCTACATACTTCCTGCAATTATTTTAAGAATTCTAATTCCAACAAAAATAGTAAGTTTATGTTCAAGTCCTCAGCCTGAAATCTTACCTATACTACTTTGCTCTATGCCTTTCTTTTTCAGATTACAGATTTTCTTAGATAAAGCCCAGGACTAAGAGCAAGAATGCCTCCCAGCAAACACTCTTCCATTGACTTCCTTGGAACTTGTGAAGTTGCAACATCGTCCCCATTTGTAACTGCAAAAAAACATGCACCTAACCTCACAAGGGCATTGTAAGCCTCTCTTCTTAAGCATCTGTAGCAGTATTTGAAGATCCTCGGATGAAAAGCACTAAATAAGTGCAAAGTATTATGACTGGATCCTGATTTGAGACATACATGGGAGACACAAGACAGTAACTACCCTTTCAGGCACCAAGATCCTTGAGGGGATATGTTTGCTGTCTTGCAATTTACTTCCTCACATTTTAATCAGCATCTCCACTAGACTCTTCTAAGACAGGCAAGCCTAGTTAAGTTCCATTGTGATTACCAGTTAGCTGAAAGCAGTGGGTGGAATTCAGATAAGAAGTCTGTTTCTGGGAAGCAAGCCTGTACACTACAGATTTCTGGGACTCTCCCCAGCAATCTCTTTTCTCCATAAGCTTCTAAAATGTAGCATTGTTTTCACCCTGAAATAATACTTCCAATAAGATGTAGAATTCAACTATTAATTTTACACAGCAAAATACTCAAAAGGATCAATAAAACATCTTCTATTTACCACCTTTCATCCAGGAGGATCCAAAAGCACTTTACAGACTTCAAATATACGGACCATTCATCCATTACAGAAAGGGAACCGCCAACCGGGTGGCACATTCTGTGCCAGTAATAAACTACATCACAGTTTTTAAAAGGCAGAGGAAGCAAAAATGTGTAAAAAAAATCTAATTACCTACATGCCAGATTTTCAAAAGAACTCAGTTCACATTTAGGCTTCTGATTAAAGGCCAGATTTTCACACAATTGGGCACCCAATATTTTGAAGAGTTCAGCATCCTTTTGAAAATCTTGCAGCTTTTTGGGGGGCTCAAAAGGAAGCTGAAGCCTGGAAAATCTGACCCCTTGTACTTTTGCAGGACCAAATGATATTGCTAATCTGATGCAAACTTCCCCCTCCCCCACTCGCCTTCTTCCACCTAGTGATCATTTTCCTTTCCTCTTTCTGACATCTCTGAATAGTATACTGTCATCTGTTGCAAAGAAAAGATCAAGTGCTCCATTTATAAAAACACAGCTATCCGGTTGGATCACATCATGCTGTTCGCTAAAAATATATAATCCCTAAACTGTGAAAGCTTCAGTCCATTTAGATTGTTTTTGACTGGCTGAATCATGCTGCTGTCCCCCGAATACAGCTGTAATTGCTACTGCCTGCTGTGACACCTGCTTGAAAAGGTGGACAGAGGCTAACAACAAACTCTGGCTCAGGCAGGCCTCTAAAGCTCCCTAGGGAAGCTTTTGATGTTCCTTAGACAATTTCAAGTGGAGGTGAAATGGGAGAGAAGGGCCAAGACTGGAGGGGACGTAAACTGCCCTCCCCCCATAGTTTTCTGTCTAAAGACATAATTTGTACAGCATTCTTATCGCTGGGTCTTAGCATGAGATAAATGAAACAGCCTTTAGTCTTAAAATATTCTGACCCATAATGACAGTAGGAGCAGGAGCAGGAACAGGAACAGGAACAGGACACAATCTAGGCCCTCTACTGGCTGTCACACATCACCCCTTGCTAAGCATATATGTTGCCCTCTGAGCATCCCCAATCAGTTCCTTCTTGAACTTTGTCAGTGAAGGAGCTTCCTGTTGGAGACTGCTTCTCTGTTACCAGAGCTCCAGATGAGAGACCAAATGCACTTATGGTTCTGCACCCAAAAATTCAGAGCTGCAGTGCTAGGAATCCTTAGTATTATGGGTTTGTGAAACCTTCTGTCTTCATGGGCCTCAAGGTCAGGTTCTGTGGAAAAAAGTAGAGCTGGTCTGAAGTTTTTGAAAAGTTTATAATTAAAAATTGGTCTGTTTCAAAAAGTGGTTTTAAAAAGGTCAATACTGGTCTGGGGTTTTTCTTCCTTTTTTCATATCAAAGTTATTATTTTAAAAGCAAATACCTCAACAACATGTGTTTATGAAAAACTCTTGTTTTGACAAATGAAAAAAATGTTGATTATTAGGGCCTTACCAAATTCAGGGTCCATTTTGGTCAAATTTCATGGTCACAGGATTTTAAAAATAGTTAGCTGAAATCATGAAATTATTTAAATATGAAATGTCATGGTGTTGTAACTGTAGGGGTCCTGACCCAATAAGGAGTTGGGGAGGGTCACAAAGTTACTGTGTATGGGGGGGGGGGGTCGCAGTATTGCTACCCTTACTTCTGTGCTACTGCTGGCAGCAGTGCTGCCTTTAGACCTGGGCAGCTGGAGGGCAGTGGCTGCTGGCCGGGAGCCTTGTTCTGACGGTAGAGCCATTGCCAGCAGCAGAAGTAAGGGTGGCAACCGTGGCATGGTATGGTATTGCCACCCTTACTTCTACACTGCTGCTGGCAGGGCACTGCCTTCAGAGCTGGGCGCCCAGCCAACATCGCCACTCTCTGGCCGCTGAGCTTTTAAGGCAAAGCAGAAGGTGGCAATACCGCGACCACCCTAAAATAACCTTGTGACCTCCCTGCAACTTCCTTTTGGACAGGACACCCAATTTGAGAAACGCTGGTCTCCCCTGTGAAATCTGTGTAGTATAGGATAAAAAGCACACAAGACCACCAGATTTCACAGTCCATGACACATTTTTCATGGCTGTAAATTTGGTAGGGCCCTATTGATAATGCTTTAGATCAGTGTTTCTCAAACTGGGGTCTGCAGACCCTTGGGGATTCCTAGGGGTCCATGGGTCCCACTGATCAACTTCTCTCCCTCCCTCCCAGAGCCTTCTGCACACTAAAAGTCTGGCGGTGCAGTGGGGCTAAGGCAGGCTTCCTATCTACCCTGGCTCTGCACCATTCCCGGAAGTGGCTGGCACGTCCCTGTGGTCCCTGGGGTGTGGTGGGGAGGGGGTCTCTGTGCGCTTCCCCCCCCCCCAAACACCAACTCCGCAGCTCCCATTGGCCAGGAACTATGGCCAATGGGAGCTGCGGGGGTGGTGCTTGCAGCTAGGGGCAGTGAGCAGATACCACTTGGCCCCGCCACCTAGTAGCCACTGTCAGAGGGATGTGCCAGTCGCTTTCAGGAGCTGCCCAAGGTAAGCACCTCCCAGCCGGGGCTCACACCCCTCACCCCCTCCAATCCCAGCCCAGAGCCTGCACCCCGCACCCAAATTCCCTCCCAGAGCCCACACCCCATCCCGTTCCCAAACTTCTTCCCAGAGCCCACACCCCCTCCTGCACCCCAACCCCCTGCTGAAGCCTGGTGAAAGTGAGAGAGAGTGAGCAAGCGGAGGTGGGGCCTCAGAGAAGGGGCAGGGCCAGACCTGAGCAGGGGGGCTTGGGGATCCCCAATTTTTTTTAAATCAAAATGGGGGTCCTTGGGTTGCTAAAGTTTCAGAACTGTTACTTTAGACAAAAATATCTAAAAAAATTTTTTTTAAATCGGTCCACTTCAAATCATTTGAAACTTAAATGGCTTTGAAATTACTCACAAAACTAGCTTTTCTCTTTTTAAACCAGTTCTAGAAAATAAAAGGATAAAGGTTAGGACTGAAATTCTACCCCCATTGATGTCAATGGCAAACTCTCATTGACTTCACTGGGTTCAAGATTTTACCCTAGGAACTTAAAAAAACTAGTCCCCAAATGCATAGATCTGGCCCAACACCAAGTATGGGAAGCCTTTGGTGTTAATGAGATGGCAGCAAAGGTTACTGCCTCAAGAATACACATCTATTGCTCCTATTGGATATAGGCAGGCAGCCAGACTCCACCCAAATGGCCAAAGAGAGCAGAGCTGGTAGAGGGGTCTCTTGGTCCTGAGTCCCATCTCCCATGTAGGTGTAGAAACTTACTCTGATTGGTGGGTAGTATCCATACTCAGCATGGGATGGCCAGTCAGGGACCCTCAAGCAAGTTAACCAACCCCACTAAGACATGCTGGGAAACTAGGTCTGGGGCTGAGACTTCTGTAAAATGGTATCTTCAGAGAAGTAGAATTAAAAAGTAGTTTTCCTTTTATCTACATCACCACCTTAAATGCTGTTCTTTTTTAGAAGCCCAGCAGTATTCACTTCTAGAGAGTGGTTTCTTACACTGCAGGAAGATGTACCCGGTCTTGACTGGATACATACTAGACTATTTATGAAATTACAACAAATTAGAACAGCCAGAACTATTCCCTTACAATTTATTTTCACCTAGAATCTTTATAATGCATTTCCACAAAAATGTAACAACTCAACAGTATGTCAGCTGCTTCCAGCAAAACTAACTTGTCAATGATTTTTTTAAAAAGCAACTAAAGGATGCTACTTATGAACAGTGTGATTCAATTAGCTTGAAACATTTCATCTAAACCTAATTCTATGTTTGGAAAAGTGTCCTGCGATAATGAAAGAGACTCAGCTAGTGGTCTCCTGTTTTCTGATCAAAGAGATATCAGAAGGAAATTGATAATTTCTCTTTAAATTGGTTGCCTGTAAGTCAAGAATGCTTACATTTCTGTCTTTCTGTGCAAAAAACAGGAACAAAAAACCTCCATGGGTGGTATGGTACCAGGGCAGCACACACTACCAGATTTGTTGGAAGATCCAGAGAGAAGAAAATGCTATAAATAAAGGTTTACAGCACATCTTGGATTAGCAGCAATGAGACACTTTTTAAAGAAAAAAATATTGTTTATAGCAAATATTGACTTTTAGCTCTTAAATGATTCTTACGGTTGATTATATCTTGCCATGCTAGATGGAAACCAACAGCAATCTGAAAGGTTAAGATTTGCTAGAGGCAGAGATAAATCAAAGGTAAACTGCTAGATTTCACAAGTTATGGTTTTGTTTAAGGACAAAAAAAAAGGTCCCTTGGGCACAACTGAATAAAGAAAAATCACCCTATTCAAATAAAATTTAATTTCACAAAGAAAAAGATTGAAAAGCGAGGCAGTTTCGTTTGTTTCACGGAGGCCTAAGTGTGCATTTGACTAGCAAACTCATCTGACTCACTAATGTTTATTGTAGAGCTTCAAAGACTTATGTTTGAGTCATAAGAAAGCATCAGTGCTGAAAATGCAGTGTACTGACAATACACAGGTGACCCATGATGAAGACATAGAGATGACTCCACATCATTAGAAAACTTGTAATTGTTGCTGGTCCCTTTTTTTAATGGGATGTAGATAATCAGCACAAATCACATCATTTGTTGTTGAAACTGCCTCACTAAAGAAAATACGGGAGTTGTACAAGGTTTTTGTTTGTTTTGGTTTTGAGAGTCAGCCATTTTAGAATCTCCAGAACCTACACTTTTTCATTTAAAAAGTATTAAGTCTAGTCCTTATGGTTGCAAAGTAACCATCACATCATGAACTATGTTTAACCAACATAGTGATCTCTGCCTCTGACATGGTCTACACTAGCAAATTAGTCAGTTTAATGACATCAGTCAGGAGTGTGAAAAATCCACACCTCCCTGAATGGCATAGTTAAACTGACCTAAGTCCCCATGTAGACAGTGCTAGGTCAATGGAAAAATTCTTCCATGGACCTAGCTACTGATTCTCGGGGAACTGAATTACTTATGCCAAGGGGAGAACTCCCCCTCCTCCCATTGGTGTAGGTAGTGTCTATGCTAAAATGCTACAACAGCAGAGCAGCATTTCAAGTGCAGGCAAGCCCTCTGGCTGCAGACAGTCTGGAGCAATATCTATAAAAGGTGTGATGCTCCTCATTCACCTCAACAGTGTTTGTGAGGAAGGTTGTCCATTGGTTAGAGTGCTAGCCTAGGTTGTGGGAGACTGCGTTCAATTTCTCCTCTGCCACAAACATCCTTTGACACCCTGGGCAAGTCACTTCATCTCTCTGAGCCTCCATTCCCCATCTGTAAAATGGGGATAACAGCACTTCCTTGCCTCACAGGGGAGTTGCAAGATAAGTATGTTAGAGATTGTGAAGTGTTCAAATACAACGGCAATTGGGCAATGCAAGCACCTTAGACAGGCACATCACTGAAACCTAATGATGTTAGTGCAGCAGTTTTTAAACTGTTCTTAATGGGGTCGCCAGAGCCAAAGCCCGAGCCCAACTATTCACGGTCGCAACCTGAGGGCTTCAGCCCTGGGTAAGGGGGCTCAGGTTACAGACCCCCTGCCTGGGCCTGAAGCTCTTGGTCTTGGGCTTTGGTCCCCCACATCCAAGGCAGTGGGTCTCGGGCTTGGGCTTTGCCCCCCTAATACACACACACACACACACACACAGCAGTGGGGCTCGGGCAGGCTCAGGCTTCAGTCTTCCCTCCTGGGGTCATGTAGTAATTTGTGTTGTCAGAAGGGGTCACAGTGCAATGAAGTTTGAGAACCTCTGTGTTAGTTAATGCTGTTGACGTATACACTATTTCACAAATAGCAAAAAAGAGGTCAGCTGACATCACTGCATGCAAGATATAACAGGGAACTGATTTATCAGGAAGACAATTTGCAGGCAATGGTGTTTTGGCATCTCAAGTGGCTGGCAGCAGCATGGTTTGCGGCTGGAGCTAAAACTACACAATTTCTCCCTCCCTCAACTTGGCCCTTGAGCAAACAAACTGTATTAGTTGCTCCAAAATGGATACATTACCACCACCAAGGCAACAAAGAAAATAATCTAGAGATCTTGGATAGCAATACCAGGCAGTTAAACAGGAAATCAAAGCTTAAATTTAGACTCATTCAATCTTCTATTTCCCAAATCCGTAGAATATTGAGCATTTCAAATTTATCCAGCAGCATCAGAGCTTAAGTTCAAACACTGCATTTCCAGAGCACCCCTTGGTCAAGTGGTATATATAAAGTCACAGATGATGCCAGATTTAAACTCAAGCTTTCCTAGCCCTATGCATATTTTTCCATGGCAGAAGAACAGGTGATGCATGATTTGGCTGGAACTGTTTCTGACAACACTGGTTAGCTGAATAACAATGACCAGGTTTTACATTGTGAAGTCAAACTCTTTCATGGCAAAGGACAAAACTTGCCTACGTGAAAGTTTATTCTTCAGAAAGCTGCAAAAATTTCAGAACCCGACACTTTTAACAGTTTTCTTTCATAACTTGTTTCTCATGCTAAGTAATTTATAAAGACATTTTATAAATATTTGGTTGCATTTATGAAAGTCACAAAGGTGCATTCAAAGAAGTTCATGGTTTTCATGGCTTGTTCACTACAGTAGGTTTTTTAAAAATTAACCATTATCATCCAATGTGCAATATTCCTGTCATTTGTACTTTCATAAAGGGAATGTTAAATTGTATTTTGCATACAATGTCTGAGATTTGACTTGTTTAAAAATATTTTATATTATACATACACACACACACACACACACACAGACTCCCCCATGAATTTTGCCTCTTTTATTCTAACTTCACTGTGTCCTCTGTTAAAGATTGCCCTGGCAAAAATGTAGCACAGCGGTACGGGGATACCATCACAAGCACCAAACAGCCACTTGGACAACTGTTTCAAACTGCAAAACGCTGCTGCCCAATTTTTATTAATTTATTTTGCTTGCTTGGTCCTCTGCTTACTGTCTACAAGAGTTGAAGTCATGGTACCTTTGCTCCAGTTTTGTCCTCATTACTGACTCCTAAAAGCAACTGAATTCTAGGACTGCCTGAGAGCTTTGACAATTCCTAGTACACAACAGTTTATGGGAATGAAACATTGGCATCCTTCTGCTAACAATGAGTCAAAGGGCCAAATGCATCCCTGGTGTAACTTAGTTGAATTCAGTGGAATTAGATAAAGGACAAGTTTTTACTAGTATCTTCTGTGAGGTTTGCTTGGATCAAACAGGATTAAATTAACCATTCGATTAGCACAAGGCTGAACAAGTGCCAGTCAATAAGCACTTTAATTGCCTTCACACTGATTTTGGGTAACAACTGACATGAACATCTAAGTCTTACCAAAAAGACATGCAACCGAACAAAGCAGAACAGCCCTTTGAGGCAAAAGGAAGATAATTCAGCAGCATCAATCTAGAAATTCAGGGAAACTCCAACATGATCCATATTGATTGAGCAGAAATCCTTCCTATGGTAAAAAGCTCTCCTGCCATTGCATCCAGACAGATTTTGTGGTAGTGACAACTTTACCCTGATGCTACAAGAGGCAGATAAGCTGAAAAGGGGTGTGTGAGAGAAAACTATCCTTGTGTTAACATTTCATGGACCCAAATGACTACAACAGGACTCAGGATATACTTTACTCCAGTAAAGTGAGCCGTATACAACAGTTCAGCAGAAGGATGGCACAGAGGAACGTTATTTTTATGAAGCACCGAGATCCTCTGATGGAAAGTGTTATGTAAGTGTTAACTATTTATCACGGTCCCTCTGAGGATTGCAGGACCCCAGACACAGCTAAAGAGCAATACAATGAACTTCTGATGAGTCTGCAGTTGAGCTGACTCAGAAATGAGGAACAGTTATTTAGGCAATTCTATGGCCTATTGATTTGGCTCCTACTTGGTGCTCAGTGAACTGTTCTGCATGCTGAGGAAACCAGAACAATTCTGTGTGTATGTACGTGACCTTGCTGGGAGCCCTGATTGTGTGCACAATGCACAGCAAAGCACATTTTATGGATTACATTGTAGAGCAAGCTCTATGTGTTTTAACAGGGTTTGAAAGAGTTCTATATGCTTATGGAGAGTAGGAAGTTTTCCCAACCAAGTGCTTTCAACTTCTGCAGCCAGTAAGCTTTAATTTTATTTGAGAAGTTTGTAGACTGTAAAGCAAACATGGCAAATGTGAACCTGTTATAAACTGATTCAGGGGCAACTTCCCAAGGCTGCAAACAGGCTCAGTGCTTCTGCTGCTCCTGATCATTTCTCCCAAACTACAGCAATCATCATAGTCTTGTCAGTTTTCAATGTCCCTATTCACAATCCTCTGGCTAACCATGAACTGATGCGAATTAGGTCAATTTCACTCTTCTGCTGCTTGAGATCGCTCTGAGCGGCACCAGAGGCAGGCATTGAAGCTAGTTATGGAAGAAGAAAACCCGAACAAGGAAGCTATGACCTGAGATGGGTACTGGGAACATTTACAGAGAGTAGCAGAAAGAGCCCACCCTAGCAGCAGCCAGGCAACTGAGGCCTCAGCGAGGCTTGATGGGGGCTAAGGGCAGAGACAGACTGCTTTGTCTCCACTGCAGAAGAAAGAAGGTTTTGGAGACCAGGAAAGAGATTCCAATCTATCACTCAACTAACAGGCAGAGACTGATATGAAATACAAAATCAAGCAGGGTCCAGGAGCAGCACCCTGGTAGGAAATCACACACCAGACCCATTTCCCAACAACCGGGAAAGGAGTGTGTGGAAAGAAAGGGCTGTTTATCATCAGGGTGTTATCTCTGGGCAGTGACTATTCCCACTCCCACACCCCTCTTATGCTGTTAAGTGTCTGGTAAAATTTCCAAGCTACTTGTAAGAGTTGGTGTGTGTGTGTGTGTGTAGGGGGGAAATATAGTGTTGACAAATAGATTTTTGGTGTAAATAGAGTCAGGAAGGAGTCAAAGAACACAATATGGCAGAGGGAAGAGAATGCTGTAAGTGATTAAAGGAAGATAAAAGGAATACAAGATACACAACATGATCTACTGAAGAAAAGAAGAAGTGGAGTAAACTCAGGAAGAGTAAGAAGCTATAATTAAAGCAAGAGACAATCAGCAGTAAATGACTTTTTTAAAAAAGTTCATTAAGTAGAAAGTTGATTGAAAGCATTACCATTATATCACTCAAAATCCAATTGTACACAAACACAACCATTACACTGCAAAGGATATGTAGGTGAAGATATTTTCAGCCCATGAGGTAGATAGGTTCTGGGCAAAATTTTTAAGCTCCATCTTTTTATCACTTTACATAGTTGTATTTTCAACATTAGTTTCATTGTCTTTTTTTTTTTTTTAATTGAAAAAGAAAAAAAAGGGAGCAGTCACAGAAGTCCAAGTTTCCCGAAAATTGATGACAGGAAACATGATGCGAATTCAGTAAGGATGTACAGTCCATGCCATCTTAGAGATTGTGACCTACATGCTGAAGCTAATAGCGATAAACTTGCCAGGAGAAAGATCTTACGGTTGCATTGCAGCAAATGATGCTGTGATCCTGCATCTTTGTCATACTATGGAATGAGTCCTCTTGGACTGTGTATACAAACCAAATAATTTCTCCAGAGAACATAGTAACACTGATGTAGAAGTTCCAGATGTCACAAGAATAGGAGGGTAGAGTTTCTTATGAACACCAACATCACTTGTGAAAGAGAGGCTTTTACAATAGCTTATGTGATAATGTACGTGACATGAGCTATGTTCCATCAGTTGCTCTTGTGGTGAGTAAACTCTGCAAGATGAAACTCAGGACTCCCTTCTCTTTCACTTGGATTTCCCCCACAGAAATGATCAGACTCCTCTTAGTTTGTAAGTTTCAGTTTCATTCTGCTTACTTCGATTTTTTTCCTTCTCTTTTTCATAGGAAGCAGCAATAGCTGTGCCCATGCAATCTGTATGTAACACAACGAATGTTTCAGTGCTACATTTCCGCTTCTGCACAATACAAAACTGAATAAGGTTTTTCATTTTATCTTTATCCAGTGCTGGGCACGGTACAAACACATAGTGATAGTTCTTGCCCCCAAGAACACGGAATTTACACAGATAAGACAGGCAACGGGTGGAAGATGAAACATGGCCACCTCACAAAGGCCCCTGCAGTTTTGACCAGGGTGCCCTTGCGGAATGGCTTCCATACACAGCAGATGCATGGGAGGCTTGTTGTGAAGTCACTGTTCCCTTTTTAGCTCAAGCCCAGGGTTTAAAGGATATGAGAGCGGGCACAACTCCATATCTGCTGCTAGAAGCAAAGGGAGAACACCCCTTCTCCCTGGCTTAGGCAAGCTGTGTTCCCCTCTCCTCTTTGGCTGGTACGATGAGAGTTCTCCTCATTCCCTCCCCCACACCAGCTCTCCTCATGTTTTCTCACTGTTGCCTGTGCCGGGGACTATCAAATCCCAAGAAATTAACAATGGGGAAAAATCTGCCCAAAGAAATAACGCTCTCAGTTGTCTTCCAAAGAACCAGAACCTGTTTCATCGCACACATCCAGCTCACCAATGTTATCGAGACCTGCAGGAAACACGGTAACTGAACGATGTCAGTTATCAGCAGGGCTGTAGTTTTGTCAAGGTACGTTTGGGGGAAAAGCTGACCTGTTTAGTATGATGATCGCCATGCCAGAGTCATGGAAACTGAGGAGAACTTCCAAGAACTACAGGCACTGGTTTGTACCCAAAGTGTTTCCATTCTTAGCACGTGCGAGTCCTCCTTGTTGGCACTGTGATCATAAAGGATAGTTGACACAGAAGTTGCCACACTACAGATGGATGTACTCTCATGACCTGAAACACTGTGGAGGAGGGTGAGAAGCACAGATCCCATAATTTTTCTTTTTCCATCATATTTGCATGGTAACCAATACCAAGCCCACTGAAGTCAATGCAAAGACTTCCATTAATGTCTTTGGATTTTGGAAATGGCCCATAAAGCAATGTGTTCCTGGTTCATGCACCAGCAGAGCAGCATCATGAACATAGAATGACCTGGATCTTATGTGTTCTTTTTTCCTCTAAACTGAATGACTTCAGACACAGACACATACTATTGGCTGTAATTAGAGACTTGTTTACATGTATTATGTAAGAGGTAAATGGTATCACTATTTATTTTAGGTTTAAATTTCACAGGCATGCTATGTTTTTCCCAGTTGATGTCTTCCTTCCCCAATCGCCTCCATAAAAGCATTAATTGTGAATGAACAATGAATTAATGAAGAGCCAGCATCATCCAAGGAATTTTGGTCTGGGCTATGAGCTAGGAGTTCCTGAGTTCTAATCCTGCCTCTTGCATGGATTTGTTCTGCAGCCTTGGGCAAGTCATTTAATCTCTGCACTGCAGTCTCACCGGATATAGCTGACAGATAATAACTACAATTACCTACCTCACAGGGCTGTTGTGAGGATCAACCAATAACAGTAAAGCACTTTGTAAGTATTGTAACACTTAGGGGTAGGGGGGGAGATCATAGCTATAAAAGACTACACGTGCAATTCATTTTGGGTGCAGAACCAAGATTCCAGCACCCCTGTACCTGCTAGGCCCCCTCCAAGACAAGCCCACTCCTCCAAGCACCTCTAACAAGTCACAATTTCCCTCTCGTCATACATCAAGTCTGCAAATCATCTTTTGAACCTCTCAGCTCCTTCTCTTCACCTCCTGACACCACAAACCTCATCACAAACCCTCATCAACCTACAACTCTCAGTGTTACCCTCACCAGCATCAGTGATCCCCACTCTCCATCTTATTTCACCTAAGTCCAATCATCCACCTTCATTTTATTCACTCCTCATTTTGGATCTCCCCAAATCACCTGGTTTCCTTCCCAGCACTCTAGCAAGCTCATCTGGATTAGGACTCTCCTTCCTTCCATAAACTCCTGAGAAATGTTCTGCTCTCCCTGGGCTTGTGGTCTTATGATGATCTATACCATCAAGCAACAAAGACTACTGAGGAGCATCAGACAAATCTTCTTCTCAATGAGGCTTAGCAGACATTCATGAATGGTACAGAGACTAACTCTCCCAAAGACCCAGTGGCATTTAGAACCAGTAGGTCTTGCTCTCCAGCCAGCCCAGATTTTTCTCTTTGCAATTTTCTGCTAGTGCTGCAAGTGGCCCATGGAGCAAATAAAGCTCTCCTTGGTCTGGTTTTGTGCATCTTATACCTCCTCTATATAATAAAGCAGGATCAGTGCTAATGATGATTGCAGCTGGGCCAGTGCTGATCACAGTTCAGCTCGGAGTACAAACCTACTCTGAGCAGGATTAGAATACAAGGTACTTAATTTGCCAGCACCCACCTGAAACCTTGTGTACCTCAGTGCTCCCACTACTGAGCTACACCTGCTAGCAACAATGGGAATTTTAAAAGAAAAGAAAAGCTAGTGCAGCACAGCCTTAAAGTGCCATAGCTTAAGTATAGTTTAGCATTCTGGTTGTGTTAGTAGTACTAGTCTCATCGGCTTACAATTCTGTGGCAAGGTCAGTAGAAAAAGATCTTTTGTCACTTAACAAAATGCTTTGCTACATAGAACTAAGGACAGTATCTATCTACTAAAACTTTGTGCAATACCTGTCCTGTGGGCTCTGACTCCCAAAGGGTTAAGAGGCACTTTCTACACTGCTGACATGATAACAAATAAATAATAATATATAGAGATATACCTATCTCTCAGAACTGGTAGAGACCCTGAAAGGTCACTGAGTCCAGCCCCCTGCGTTCACTAGCAGGACCAACTACTCATTTTGCCCCAGATCCTTAAGTGGCCCCCTCAAGGACTGAGCTCACAATCCTGGGTTTGGCAGGCCAATACTCAAACCACTGAGTTATCCCTCCCCCTTTATATAACTTTATATATAGGCCTATTCCCTGAAATGCACTAAAAACTAGTAGGAAAGTTAGCAGTGTTTTGTGGGAAATCTGTAGCATTCATTGATATTCAATGGTTTCCTGAAGTTTTTTCTACAAATGGCTATTAGTCTTAATGTGAAATACATCATCTCTGAAAAACAATGCCTATCAGTTTCAGACAAGAATCTAGGTAGGTAATAAACAATCTATTCCAAAAGTGAAACTGACAACCACACTTAACATTTCTAGCAACAGCTTTCACCAACTCTAAAAACTAAGACATTAAATTCAAATATGTGGCACTGCATCTGGATTCTCCATGCTTGGCTTAGAAATGTGACTATCCCAAATATATTTTAAAGGTAACCACAGAAAGATGCTATTGTCTGTCATCACTTCTCCTAAAATCTAATTTATTTATCACCATGTAACAGGATGAAAAGCATGCAATGCATCCTCACAGAAATTACTACAAGTAGGCATCAGTGCTCAATTAAGCAAGATGAGCAGCACATGTACATTGAACCATTTCAACTATTCATGGCTGGACAAGTACGCAAAATAGTTCTTTCACTGTGTAACCAGATGTTTGAAACAGGAGATGACAATAAGCCAGCAGCAGTGCATCTGGGAAATATATGCTGTAGTACAGAAAGGAAATTTAACTTTATTTCCTTTATTTTATTTCTCTGTTACTTTAGTTTTCTACTCTCCAAAAAGGTACCCCCAATTTAAAAGTGATCTCTAGGTTTACAACCACAAAAGCATGGAGATAAATAATTTCTCTCATGCATTTTCTAAAATGGCTCCTTTGTTTCAAATGCCTTTGTCACCAGAACTGTTTGTTATCTGAATGTTGAGCTGCTGGGACTCGACAGTAACAGTACTTCTCATCAATTATTGAATACACGGTGGCCTCTTTCCTCTAATAATTTTTTTTAAAAAGGCAGGAGTGGGCAAGGAAAAGGGTAGAGGCTGGTGGGGGATATAAACTTGAAAATTACAATTATGGTGATTCCAGAGCAAACTTTAAAATGAATGGGGGGTTGCATGAGATAAGCACCCCAAGGGGCCTGATTCTGATCTCACAGCAGTATAATTCCATTGACTTCAGTGGAGTTATTCACAATGGTGCAATTGAGATCAAATCTGGCCTCAGGTGTTTCTCTCTGCTTTCCACCATATTGGCAACTCCACTTTGTATTAGGATGGTTGTCAAACCATCTGCATGACACAAACACTGCAGAGCTGCAGAGCAAGGCACCTGGATATCTGCCCAGAATTTGCTATCCTCCCTCTCAGTGCTTTCGGATGTTTTGTTTGTGTGCTTAAGTGCAAGAAGCAACCTAATTTCTCTAACACATAAAATCCCACTGAAATCCAAAAGTCCAAAACGTAAAAGGGACAAACTTTAACTCCAATGATTTTAATGACAGTTACTCAGCTAAATTCCAAAAGAAAAGGAGACGTTTCATGCCAGTTCTGGGGGATTACAAATGTGTGTCACTGGGCTACACACGGTCACTATAAAAACGTAGAGCATTCTGCCAAGGATAAAATAAAAGCCTCTTTTCTCCAGCACTTACCTTCGCTGGCTACTCCCTCCCCTGACAGCGACCTGGGAAAGGCGATATGGCCGTGAGTAGCTGCCCTAGCACGAAGGCAGGCTGTAACCACAGTCACCAGAGTCATCAGATCATCAGCTCAAAGAAACTGCTCCACACACTAGTGTTTACAGCCCTGCCACAAGCCTACAGCGATCACCGCAGCATCCCCCCATTCCTGGCCCATGGAGCAGGCAGGGAAGCCGCTGCCCTTCTGGCTGCGATGCGGATGGCACTGGGGTGCTGCCAGGCGAGACCTCGCACCCTCTGCGCCCCAGGAGCTGGCGCCTCTCCAGGATCAGATACACCGTCGCTAGGCGACCTGCACGGAGCCCAGGTCCAGCCACTGAGAGCAAAGAGCAGGAGGCGGCTGCTACCAGGCTACACAATGCACCACGCCCGGGAGGCTGCACAACCAGAGCCGGGGAGCAATGCAAAATGCGCAGGGGGGTGGGGGTTACACACTGTTGCTCGGTCTGTCTGGCAGGGAACCCTGCTGCCGGGCTCCGTCTAGGGCAGCGCGGCCACGTGCAAGGGGAAGGAGGGGGGTTTACAAGGCGCCCGTGCGGCTCCCTCACCTCTCTCCTGCCCGCGGTGGGTGCTACGGTCCCATAGCGGCACAGACCCGCCGCTCGCCAGCCTCTCCCCCGCCCCTCGGCAGCTGCCGCAATGAGCCGCTGATTCCGCTGCAGCGGGAACAGGCTGCGCGGCGGCGCTGCTGGAATGTGGGTCAGGAGCCGCCGGCTCGCGGGGAGGGGGCGGGCAGAGGAGCCGCGGGCGGGGAACAAGATGCGGCTGCCACCTACTGACGAGGGCTGAGAAAGGGGGTCAAGCGCCTGCGGCCCCTGTGTGCCCTGGGGCAGGCGGGACATTGCCCAGGGCCCCTGCGTGTGATGGGGAATGGCTGCCATAGCACCGCCCCCCCCCGGCAAAAGAAAAGATAAAACTGACATGTCTTGAGGGAGAGTTTTTGCCACGCTAACATTAGCGCTTGACATGTCCCCAGCGCTCTACAGGCATTAAGGGACCAGGGCTGGCCCTAATCCAGCAAATCACTTAAGCACCTGCTTAACCCTGAAATTAATGGGCCTACTTGAAGTTAATCATGTGCTCAGATGCTTTACTAGATGGAGGAGGGCAGGATGCTCAGCACCTGAAAAGATTGAGGCCTGAGCCAGGGTCTGAGTTTGTGGGTGTGGCTTTGCACCAGGGATAAACTGCATTCACTGTTCTGTGCCCACTGTCACTTCATGCTTTTTCACTGGCAATGTGTTGCATGCACAGTTTATTGCAGGCATTGAACTGCAAGCTCAGCAAAGATGAGCTAAAAATGCTACATACAAAATTCTTTGCATAGTGGACTACAGCAGTCTTAGCGTAGCAGCTGTGTTAGTCTGTATCCGCAAAAAGAACAGAAGTACTTGTGGCAGCTTAGAGCCTAACAAGTTTGTTTCAGCATAAGCTTTCTGTTCTTTTTACAGCAGTCTTAATTGCATTAGTCGTACTTACTGCATGCAGGCACTAGAAATATGCTGCTGTACTTTGAATTGTATATAATCTTTTGGTTCCCTTTTCCCTGTGCTCCTACTGAATACACTTAGAGGGTTGCCTTGTCTGAGTGTATTAGGTATCCCCAAGTGCCCTTCTCAGGAGGGGGCAGAAAGTTCTCTGCTCTTCAAGAACATAACACAGAGACTGAACCTTAAAAACAATGTAAGGTCACAGTTCTGCAGTCTGATCTATGTAAGCATTCTACTGCTCCCAGGCAGAGCCCCATTGATTTAAATGGGCTTCAAGTGGGTACAGCAGTTTGCTCGGTTAGGATTGATTTGCTCTAAATAGAAATGAGGATAGAGGAAAATAGGATTAAAACAAAAGAAATGGGCTGCATAGCATATTTAGTCCTACAGCTGGCAAAAAATAAACTGCTCTGGGTACAATTCATGTCATTACAGTAGAGAAGCATTTATAAAGATCAAATACATTCTAGCCAGCTTGTCCCTTTCTTCTATGTTCCCTTTCTTGGCTAACCTGCCAGTGAGATGCCCCTGCCCTCTAGTAAACTGTCATCTTCTGCTTTCCCCTGTCTCCCACCATCACACATATCAAGTGTCCTGGATCCCTCCCCTTCGTCCCACCCCTATAGTAGCCTGTGATCCTTTTGATCTTCAAAATGTAACATCATCCCAGGGATTCAATAAAGATATTTACATAGGTATCCCCTTTAAGGGAAGATGACAATCGTTTCTTTCATGAAATGCCCACAGAATGCTTTAAAGATAATTGCCATTGGGTAAACAGGTTAGGTTCCAGCTTTTCCTCCAGTTACATAGATTTCTCCAGATGTTTCTCTGAAGCTGTATGCAAATGTTCAGACCACACTGGCATCCATCCACTGTCCAATTGGTTGTCTGGTGTTGGAGGAAATCCCTGGGGATGCTAATTAACCTCTTTTCAAATGTTTCCCATCCCTGACCAAAGATGTGAACTTGAAAATAGCTCACTGCCTGCCTGTTAAAGAGACAAGGCTTATATTTCTTTTAATTCCTTTTTTACCAGTTATTTTTTCTCTATATCAAATATTACGTCCACAAATCCTTTGCTAAAAATGTCGAGGTTGCAAAATCAGGCACTTAGTAGTCAGGAAATGCCAGAATTAAGACTGCATGTGCAACTTTAATTCGGCTCCCTTGTGCGTATGCATTATGACACAATCTTTAATTAAATGATCACATATTGTGTTTTTTCCACAAGAGTCCTGCTCTCAGTTCTGATACCTCATCTCCAGCAGCTGGGAAAAGCAATTGCAGGGAAAGTCCTGTTCCGCCTTGTGCAGGCCTAGGCTGGACTCTGGAGCATAATCATTACAGATGAACTCTTTGAGGAATTTAGCTGCCAAACTCTAACAAATCTTTACTGACCATATACAAACTGGGATATTTCAGAGGCCTATAACTTGGCCAAATTTGAACGAGTCTTCACAGAGAGAGTATCAGAGGGGTAGCCGTGTTAGTCTGGATCTGTAAAAGCAGCAGAGAATCCTGTGGCACCTTATAGACTAACAGATGTTTTGGAGCATGAGCTTTCGTGGGTGAATACCCACTTCATCAAATGCATCTGATGAAGTGGGTATTCACCCACGAAAGCTCATGCTCCAAAACATCTGTTAGTCTACAAGGTGCCACAGGATTCTCTGCTGCTTTCACAGAGAGAGAGAGCAAAAAGCACATCCCTGACACCAGAGCAACATTCCCAACCCCTTCCTGAAATGTCAAGCCCTTGTTCCAAAGCATGGATGTGCTAGAGCTTCCATGAAAGTGGTTGTAAGGTTTTGGGGCTGGTTTTTTTTTTTTTGACATGAGCAAAACAGTGTAGTGTAACCCCTTTTGATCTGAGTGGCTAACCAAAAATTTGGGGGGTTGTAAGTGTTCCAGTTGGGAATAGAAATTTACAATGAAATCTGGTGTTTTCTTTGATGCAATCTTGGGGGGGGGTTTTCTGTGACCTCACAGGGAATCAAGTAGCAGGATACAAACAGTTCCCTTGTTTGTAGTTCCAAGCCTGCCTTTCCAGTCAACAATCTGTGCCCAAAAAGCGTTTTCTGTTAGCTTTATCTCGAGGCTACATCATTGTGTTTCCATGCTGTATCTGCTTGGCTTTTTCTCTCTGCTGTTTTGCTTCTGTCTGCCTCTGCTTGTATAGTCTCTCTCTGTCCCCCCTAGACACACATATGCAAAGATTGTGGAGCTCTCTCCTCAAAGTCCAAATTATTGGATGGGCTTGCACTCCCCCTTGTTTTGGGTGGGGCTTTTTAGCTATTGCTCAGCTATTGTAAATGAGGGGTGGAGGTCAAAATAGTTTAGAAGAGGTTTAACCCAATCAATTTAACAGCATTTCCCCCTAACACTATTTCACAAACATTCCTTTGTTTTAACTGAAAGTAAAACGAAAAACCTTAGCCTGAGGCACAACCCAACACCCCCCCCCCCGCCCCTTTCCAACTAATGGATCAAAATAACTGAGAATCAAGTCCAGTCTGTCACATTGACCACCTTCCAGCCCAAAGAACAGCCAAAATCTCCCAAGGCAGACTTTGCCATCCTACAAAATCTGGTCCCTAACATAGCAGATGTTGATAGGTAAATGGCTACAAGGATGTTCATAAAACTCCCAATAAGAAACAGAACACCCCAGCCACCTGTATAAAATCTTGTGCCCAGGAAATTTGTGGCATGTCTGCCTACACCCAGGAATTTAGAAATGGTAAAAATTGTAAAAATAAACACATTCAGGAGAAAAATACAAGCTCCCAGTAGTTGAGTAATGTCACACTCTCCCAGAAATGGCTCATGGAACCTGCTGGGAGTCATAAGGAAACAGCAAGGTCACCCACAAGATTAATTTATTATTGGAAAGAAGGTGACAGGAGCAGCAACAAAAGCATATACCAGCACAACTAGTTCAGATGTTAATATAAATCAAAAGCCAAAGCTACTTGTTATTTTGGATGGGAAATTTTTGTTGTTGCACATTTTACTGATGGAGACTAGGTTGATGCAAACTGTGTATAATATGCCCCTAAGAAGAACTTATCATGATTTTAACACCTACCAGCAATGTTCCTTCCTCATTGCCAGTGCCACTCAGCCACTGTTAAAGCATTGTTTGACGTTGCTATTCAATTAGTTTTCATGGGAAGCCAGCGCTTATATAGCTTTTATTTCCTCTTTGTTAAGTATAAAGTAGCATGGAGCATACGTCCCTCTGGAGATACATTTTCTTACTTTAGTTTTTTTAAAATGCAGTCAATAGCCCTGATTCAAACCCTACCACCTTTGCACCTGCCCTTATTTTGGGGGCTGGTAGGGAATTGCCCATCAACTGGTATATATTTCAGCAGCTTCAGGGCTTCTTTAATTTACTCTCAGCTGTCTATGGCTTCAAGGGGGCATTTTGTCAGTCGAGAATAGTCAGCACACAGCTGGTCACACCCTCTTCCTCAGTCATTCCATTGACACATTCCCTGTGCAAAGAGCTGTTTGCCGTCCAGAAGTCCTTATTCCCTACTGACCAGATCCACTGGCTTTATGTCATAAGTGACTTAATGGATTTTAATGCAACAGGCAACTGGGCCCAGTTTTATCATACATTTAATAGAAGTGTGCTGCCACATACAATGAAACTGCTGATAGTGGAGAAGCAGCAGTGGAATAAATACAGCTGAACTAAGAGCTTGTGTCTTTATTATTGCAGCAGTCCCCTGACAGTGAAAGACAGATTAAATTAAGGTGATGATCAGACTTCCCAGACTGAGGGAATATGCTGCTTTAGCAAGGCTGTCCTGGTATCCCAGCCTGTTGAAACATGTTTTGTTCCAGTTTCAATGTAAACAGACGTATGATCTCGGCCCATCTGCCAATGCACAGCTCCTCTTTCCCTGCAGCCACCCAACCCAAGCCCTACGTCAGGATAAACTAGGTGCAACTGTGCTGGGTCCTGGCATGATGGGACCTTCTAGTCAACAGTGGAACTCTGATGTGTGATGAAATTAAGGCACCCCAAATCTAGGTGCCCACCAGATTGTAAAAGACCATGGCTTAGTGAATCTCACACTAGCGTGTGCACAATAGTTCACTTCACACTAGTACTCTGCACAGACACAACTGGGCCATAAATTCATTGTTTGAAGAGGAAGAAAGAACACCAGGGGTCACTGCACAGGAGAATGTATGGTCTCCAGGAGGCTGGCAGGATGAACAGGACCCCATACTAAGGACACTAACCATCCAAAGCTATAGTGAAACGTGTTCACAGCCAACTCAACTCCAAGCTGCCAAGCTTGGCCATATACCCTAGTGACTAGTGCTTGTAATATAACCAGCCCCCCTCACCCTACTCCACCAGTGAAAGACTTCTACATCCTTCTATAACAAGTCCTTTATATTAAGCTCTTTACTATTTGCATAGGCAGCTAGAGCTTTAGTTTATACCAGGGTAGATTGATTTAAATCAAAACAATTTAAAATCACTGATTTTAATAATGATTTATATCAGCAATCAGGAAATCTTGATTTGATCATCAATTTTAATCTTGTTTTGCATTTGTACTTTTTAGTTATTTTCCTAACGAAAAAGATGGATTCTCATTCATCAGTAACCATTAAAACATTATTTGCAACTAACTATAACTTTTCCACTACATTTGATGCTCTTTTTTTTGCTAACCAGGAGGACACATTATATCTGTGCACATTTATTTATGCAAATATATATTTTTACTTACGTTTATTCAGATAATTACTTGTACATGTTTTATTATGTTAGAAAATGGTGAATGCTTCATTTCTTATTTACTAGAGTATGATTTATCTTTTCCTTGTGATTTGTGTCAAGTCCTCTTTGGATGGAAATTCATATTAAATTAAAATGCACAAAAACATTTTCATTTTTTATTAAATAAAACTACCTTGAAAGTACTGATTACATAAGAGAAAGTTTATTGAAAGATGTTTTACATTAAAACTAACTGATTTGCTAAACAAAAGAAGCATTATCTGTCATTAATTAATTGAACGGATTGTTTCTGGTCACCATGTCCTTTAAGATTTTACAACTAGTAGATCTCATCCTCTCCCATCTACTTTTTATTTATAGATTGGAAAAGGAAATCAAGCTTTCCTGCTTTTTCAACTCCAAACTGGTTTCTCAACTTTGAATGAACTAGTCATTGAACTGAACTAGTAGGATAAATTGAACTGAAGAAAATATTCTCTTTGCACCTGCAGGCTCGTTTAACACTTCAGCAAACTCTGCTTAGCCAGTGACTTGTAGCAGTTCAGTGATCTGACTTTCTTTACAACTTGACAGCAAACATGTTCTTCTTTATTGAATTTAAAGGATTTTTTAGTTTATAAGAAATTTAGGCCTTATGACAACATATGTTGTCAGTTTCCAGTTTAATTTAAATGAAAAAAACCCTATTTCAATTTTTAAATCTGTTTGTTGTTGTGGTTATTAAATAATTGATTTTATTCATCCTGGTTTATCTATTTAAATAAATAAATAGAAACAGAGGCACTGACTTCCTGAGTTCCCAGGGAGGGGGAGAGGTGCTCCACCCCCACTCTGCCCTAGGCCGTTCTCTCACTCCACCCCTTGCCCCAAGCCTCCACCCCTGCCCTGCCTCTTCCTGCCCTTGCCCCACCCTGTTCTCCCCCTCCCCCACATCTTCCTGCCCCTGCTCCTTCTCCCTCCCGCCTCAGCGCCTCCTTCATGCTGCTGAACAGCTGATGGTGGCAGGCAGGAGGCACTGGAAGGATGGGAAAGGAGCTGATTGGAGGGGCCTCCCATCAGGCAGGGGGAAGGGGAAGAAGCTGATCTGTAGGGCTGCCAGTGTTTGCTGGGCACGGGCATCCACTATTTTTTTTCTGTGGGTGCTCCAGCACCCCAATGAGTCAGTGCCTACGAATAGAAACATCAGTAAAGGATGTGGAATCAAGCTCTGTTATGGATCTATGAAAGTCTAATTTTATTGCACCAAATTCCTGTGTGTATTATAGTTTGCACTTCTATTGAGACTTTCATCTAAGGATCTTTGTTCATTTTTGGTTGGGTTACACCTCCATTTTATGTCTAACACAGCACTACATTCTGGAGATCCTGTATTCTTCACTGTATATAATAATGTGCCAGTTGTGTATGTAAATTATACTGGTATGTATGTGCTTAAAACACAAGCAGATAAATAAAGGTACACTGGGGAACACACTAGAAAAATGTATTATAGGGAACAATTTTGCTTAGGCAGAAAGATCAACTAGATGACATAATACGTCTTTTCTATTTCAAATTTTATGATTGTGTTTGACTAAAATATCTGATTACTCTAATTAAAAACATATTGATACAAAAATGATCATTTTTTGACTATGGTTGTGCCTTACTGCCCTACATTGGAACAGTTGTAGTTTCTAGTTTACAACAAGCATCACACAGAGGTATCTGCAAAAGACTGGATTCTAAGGGGCTTGACAATACTGATATTGTAGTAACGAAAGTTATCTGAAGAAGGCCTTTCACTATCAGATCTTAAGCCTCTTTCCTTATCACTTGGTTCATTTAGGGCGTCCCATTTTATTTCATTCATATTTGTTTGACTGAAGATGCTGTACAGTTTAACAGCGGAGTCAATAACAACAACATATAAATGATGACAATGTCAGAGACAATGTGTGTCAAGCTTACTCACGTAGCTTTCAGACAGATGACAGCTCAGTGAAGTGGCTAGTATGCTCATTTAGTTTACTCAACTCTTAATGTCAGTAATTCTGCTGGAAAGGATAATTTCTTCATATAAAGTAAAAAGTTTAATTTATTTAATGGAATGAATTGTTCCATTCATTCTTTCCAAGTAGAAAAAGCTCCGTAAATAAGACCAGGGATGTGAATATGAATTCAGAACTCCTCCTGCTAAGAATGAATGTTTTTTTTAGCAAAGGTGATTATAAATAGAACCGACTTCAACATGCTAGTTACCATCCAAATCTACCTGTACCCTTCACCTTTGTGTATGTGAAGAAATATGTCCACGATATATATTTACATATGAAAAAAAGGTATTTACAATAAAGAATGGTCCTTGAGTCAGATTCTGAATGATGGGAAGAATGAAGAGGAAATTAAAATATGTATGAATCCTTGTTTTCACGATTCTTCCTGATTAATAATATGCACACTTTGCATTTATATACTATATTTAATCCAAGGATCCCAAAGCACTGCACAAGCATTGATGAATTTTGTAAATATTATTATACCCATTATACAAATTGGTAAACTGAATCATAAAGAAGCTAAGAACCACAATTTCAAAATATCCTACTAATTTTGGATGCCTCAGTTTTTGGGCATCCAACTTGAAACACCTGCATCCTGATTTTTAGAGGTGCTGAGCTGAAGTCAAAAGGGGCTGCAGGGTCACAGCACCTTAAATTAGGTATCTCAAGGTGGGCACCTCAAATTAGTGTGCATTTCTGAAATGTTGGCTTAACTGATGTGCCAAGCTTAAAAAGTGGGCCAACTGCTGAGCCAGGATAATAATACAGGGGCCTGGTTCTTCTTCCACAGAATATAAGTAAATCTCATAAGTAACAAATCACTGGAGATACTCATATAGTGCTGGTGAGTGGGGATTGAAAGGATAGGCCCCCCTGGATCCCAATCTTTATAAGACATTGCCTAAATTTCTCCTACCTCCTTATTCTACTCAGTGAGAAACTTGCCTGGTGGAGGAAGTCCAAAAGACCTCCAAAAACTAACATGTAAATCATACAGTTCTCCAGTGCATGTAAACAATATTGTCCCCTTTGTAAACTGAGATTGCAGATTGGGTCTGGACTGCAAGTGCTGTATCTTTAATAAAATGTATTATTTCAGTTGATGGAGTGGACAAATTCATGGTGTTCCATCACTGTTTTTATGATATGTGAATACCCTCAAGGATTACTCTGGGAAGCTATGGTTTACAAAGAGATGGAGGAAAACAGAATGCCTGCATAGCAAATAGAGTAGTGAGGATCTTTGGGTAAGGTTGCATAACTTTCCGACTGCCTACCAAATCCTAATTGTTTGTGACAGAACTGGGTTTTGTCAGGTTAGTGCAAGAATTTGACTTCAGGGATAGAAGAGAATAATATTAATGAAAATCAGTTATTTTGAAAGTAATACTTCATGTCTCGCCTTCCATGTAGAATAACGAGCAAAAGGAGATTGTAAAGTAGCTGAAGGCGAGAGAATCATTTTCAGTCTTTGGTCTGCCTAAGAAAACACTAGTGTTTTCCAAATAAGTTGCTTGGACAAGCTATTCATGTTGAGGATAGTGATTTGGAGGGAAATCATTAGAATCATAGAATTATGGAATATCAGGGCTGGAAGGGACCTCAGGAGGTGATCTAGTACTACCCAGGGCCAATACCCAACTACATCATCCCAGCCAGGGCTTTGTCAAGCCTGACCTTAAAACTTCTAAGGAAGGAGATTCCACTGCCTCCCTAGGTAACTCATTCCAGTGTTTCACCACCCTCCTGTTGTCAGAGGTGTGTTGTCAGATGCTACCGGTGTGGTGCTCTGCTCTCTCCTTGTTGGTATCAGTCGGCTGCGTGCATGTGTTCCCTCTTTGTGCTGCCCCAGCTCTGCACAGCTAGCTGACACAGCAGACCCGAAGAGAACCCCCAAAGACCACAGAGTCTAATAAGGTACGAAGGCACGTCGACCAGGTTTATTGCTGTATTGGATACAGTAATAGTTCCCTCCAGATTGTTACTCTACAGGGCATACTACCAGGTACCCACGGTCAATGGACTCGGCTCAGTTAGTGGCAGGACTTTCCACTGCCCCCTCGGCCGGACAAAGACATCGCGCCAGGGATACATTCTTATACACAGGTACAAACAAGTTACACATCACTCCTGACGTACTGAGGTGCAACCCCTCTACGTAGCAAGGTACAACCCC
>NC_133769.1:337358787-337443888 GCF_003597395.2 Chelonoidis abingdonii
TCCAGCCCCCTAATCATTTTTGTTGCCCTCCGCTGGACTCTTTCCAATTTTTCCACATCCTTCTTGTAGTGTGGGGTCCAAAACTGGACACAGTATTCCAGACGAGGCCTCACCAATGCCAAATAGAGGGGATTGATCACATCCCTTGATCTGCTGGCAATGCTCCTACTTATACAGCCCAAAATACCATTAGCCTTCTTGGCAACAAGGGCACACTGTTGACTCATATCCAGCTTCTCATCCACTGTAACCACTAGGTCCTTTTCTGCAGAACTGCTGCCAAGCCACTCAGTCCCTAGTCTGTAACAGTGCATGTGATTCTTCCGTCCTAAGTGCAGGAATCTGCTCTTGTCCTTACTGAACCTCATCAGACTTCTTTTGGCCCAATCCTCTAATTTGTCTAGGTCCCTCTGTATCCTATCCCTACCCTCCAGTGTATCTACTTCTCCTCCCAGTTTAGTGTCATCTGCAAACTTGCTGAGGGCGCAATCCACACCATCCTCCAGATCATTAATGATGATATTGAACAAAACTGGCCACAGGACCGACCCTTGGGGCACGCCGCTTGATACTGGCTGCCAACTAGACATGGAGCCATTGATCACTGCCAGCTGAGCCCAATAATCTAGCCAGCTTTCTATCCACCAAAAGCTTTGCTAAAGTTAAGGAATAACACATCCACTGCTTTTCCCTTACTAATCCTGTAAACATCTCCTGACCTTACTAAGAAGTGAATTAATATAAAGTAATAAACCTGCTAGCTGATTACTGGATGTCTTCCTCCAGCTCGGATGAGTTGGAGAGAAAGGATCTTTCAGACAGCGTAAAGTCCTGTGGTGCCCAGTTCAGCTCCCAATCAGTAGAGGATTCCATAACCCCTAGATTAGAAGAAAAGGAAGTACTATCCTGAGACCATGGAGGACTAGGCTTGGGAGAAAGCTAGAGGTTGTGTGTGAACAGAAGCAGCTGCCTGGAGGCAGCTGCCTGGGAGTGTGGCCAGGGCAGAGGTTCTCAACTGGGGGATCAGGACTCCTCAAGAGGTCACGAGGTTCTTACAGGGGGATCACAAGCTGCCACCTCCACCCCAGACCCTGCTTTGCCTCCAGCATTTGTAATGTGTTAAATATATAAACAAATTTTTTTAATTTATGGGGAGGAAGGTGTCACACTCAGAGGTTTGCTATGTGAAAAGGGTCACCAATACAAAAGTTTGAGAACCACTGGGCTAGGGGTTGGGTTTGAAACCATTGGGTTGAACCTTATTGTCACAGTAATTTGAAGTAATTGTGCCTAGGGAATTTGCCCCTTTTAGTTTCTAGCAGTCTTAGGCAAGGAATCCTCTGGACTCAGAGTGTGTATGTGTTTAGAGGAACCCACTGAGGGCAAGAGCCTTGTGTTTGGACCACTGCCAATACTTGTGGCCAAACTTGTGGCACACAGAGCGTGCCACCAAGCATCTAGAGGGGACAGTTATACCACAACACTCACAGTGCCCCTTGCAGTGGGGTTGATGTTGTATGTTGGGCTAGATTGTGGGTTGGTTTTTGTGCACTTGTGAGGGGTGTAATGGGGAGTCAGACCCTCCTGTATGTCCCCGTGTGGGCCACCCAGACCCAGATCTGGGTGGACAGTGGTAAGTGAATGCTATACACCTATTACTCCCCCATTGCAGCAGGTGGGCAGATAGAAAAGTTGGAGGGGCTGGGAATGGGCCCAACACCCTGTATGGCCAGCCATCAAGCAGTGCTAGGGTTTCTCTCCGCGTCTAATCTTAGTTTTAGGCAATAGTTAAACGTGTTTTGTTTGTTTGTTTGTTTTAAAATGAAGTTGTGTTTTAGGAAAGCTTTCAAACTGGGAGAACCAGGGAATACATATGATTGTCCAGCTATTCAGTAAGAAACTTTTTAATTTATTTAGAGATCAAAACTAACTTCAGCTGGCCCACTCTTCCAAGACACCAGTACTTTCAAGTTAGGCATTATGTTTCTCAACTTTCTAGGAAAGTTGTTTTGTACACAAAGCTAACTTTAATAGAAGTAATAGTGTCAATTCAAAAAGAAAAAAATATATAAATAATTTATATCAATCATTGCAGACAACTTCCCTAACAAAAAATGTCTCTATATGACATGCTGGGAAAAGGAACTGGATAGACAAATGAACTCAGAGGAATGGGATCTGATCTGGAAAAGAGGACCAGCAACCTCAGTCTGTAGCTGTCATAAATGGATAGGTAGGTAAGGGTTAAGTTTCTTTTACCTGAAAAGGGTAACCGAACACCTGACCAGAGGACCAATCAGAGAACTGGATTGTTTAAAGTCAGGGGCGGGAATTTGTATACTCGGGGTCTTTGTTGTTTTCTTAGCTATGAGGAAACAAGTCTTCTTCTAATTCTCTCCTAATACTTCTTCTAAACATCTGTAAGTACCCAGGAACCGCAAAGTAATTCAGCTATGATGGTCTTTGGGGTGTATTTACCTGTATGTTAATTTGTTGTGCTGGTTTAATTGGGCTATCTTTTAAATCAGACTGTTTCTTTATATTTTCTTATAAGCAAGAGCCTGTATTGAGTTTCTTAATGCAAGATGATTGTTTTATATTTTCTTTCTTTTTTTCTATAAAGTTTTCTTGTTAAACCTTGTGAAAGTTCTTTTCCTAGGGAGGCAAAGGGAAAAGCCAGGCTGTGGGCTATTTTCCTATTTGGGTCCAGGGAAAGAGCAGACTACGGGGAAAGAGACGAAGAATTCTCTCTGTTCTCTGGTGGTTACAGTTTTTCCCTCGTTCCTGGAGCAAGGGGGGTGGCAGAGCCCAGCTGTGGGTATTTTGCATCTCCATTGTCCTGAGGGAAGCAGAAAAGCTGGTTTCTTGGGTCACACAGGTTAGCCGCGAGGCAAGCCTGAGAAGGAGGGGGAAGGGGTTATTTCCCCTGCTTTTAGCATCCAAGGGATTGGGAATCTGGGTGTCCCACCAAGGGAGGGGTGGGGACACCAGAGGGAGGAAAGGGGGGATCAGGCCCCATAGATTAATTCCTGATCTGGTGGCAGCGAGAATATCCAAGCTGGTAGTGAGCTTGGGGGAGTTTCAGGTAAGCCCCCAAACTTTGGACGCAAAAGTCCAGGTTTGGGACAGGACCAGACTGGTGGACACTAAAGTCCAGGTCTGGGACTGGACGGCTAGATTACCACAGTAGCACAATAAAAGAATATTTCTTTAAGATAGTGTTTCAATGGTACCTCACACCAGTCAGCTTAAATATATTGAATGGGGATAAATGTTGGAGAAAATGTGGTGAGAGAGGGGATTTTATGCATATATGATGGACTTTCCCAGTCATTAGAGAGTATTGGAATGCAATTCATAACCAAATATCGCAAATTATTGGATATTTATTACCAAATTATTCTTTGGTAATTTTCCCAGGGCTTTCTAGCAGAAGTGGTCACCCAAAAAGAAATGAAGAATTAATCTCTCATCTGCTAATAGCTGATAGGCTACTGACAGTCTCTCATTGGAAAAAAAATAAACAGTTTCAACTCCAGAGGAATTATTCAAAAATGTCGGAGACTGTTATGAAAAAATTAATGCACTAGTCACATACCCAGCAAAGTAGACTAAGGAGAAATAGATCCTTAGATATTTGGTTACCATTTATTCAATACTCAGGCAAAGTACATTCACCTGCACAAAAACCGGCACACCTCCCCCACACTTCTTTTAATATGAACATTTGATAGATATGCCTGGTTTGTAAAATACTCAATTTAATAAAATCACCAGAACGAGCGTGTCATGGATAGTGTAAGGATGTTCACACTGCAATATGGTAACACCCGATTAAACAGAGAGCTCTGATGACTACATTCCTGTACAATGGTTCTATAAACAAAAGTTCACTGTTGTAATGATTATTGCTTTGTGTTTATATAGCAAGGATTTGTAAACTTGTTAAAACTTCCTAAATAAATCAATTGTTTAAAAAAAAAAAGCCTTCAGCATGAAAGTCTAGTACTGAAGAGCACAAAAGCATAATCAACTTGACATGCAGCACAGAGCTCCCTTGATATCTTCCTGAAGAATAAGAGCCTTTGATGTTATAGTGATTTGTTATGGAGAATTTTACTATCCTGACTGGCAACTGTAACACATTTTGAAATTAGGTCAACAAACATTTGTCAAAGCTCCTAACTACTGTACGAACATTTTCCTGAAACAATCTGCCTCTGTTTCATCATTTTTAATAATACTCTTCAGCATTGTTCTTCTTGGGTTGTTCTAAGCAAGTCTCAGGTCTCTTCTTGTTTCTGTTAATGGGTTTCACTTCGGATGGCAAAAATGGTTGGCACATATGCTACTTCCTTGTATGTTTCTCTTTGGGTCTGAAAATGACAGCAGGCATAGTGGGGTCCCATTGGGCTGAATTATGGCTTGGCGTGCCCACCCAGGCAGGGAAGATAGAATCCCTTTCCACCCTGGTGTGGACTACCCGTTGGGTCAAGAGCACAGATGTCAGTGGGGTTGCATGCTTCTTTACTCCCTTCTGAAGGGGATAGGGTATGACAGGGAATGGACAAGGCCCCCTGCCAAGGCCCCTGCTAATGAAGCAGAGCCAGGGTGAGAAGAGTCATAATTTTCTGCTGACACATCAACAGCAATTTACTTCCCACCCCTAGAGAAAGGGGGAAACAAGGAGGAAATTGTGCCTCAAGAACGGAAATGTTTGCAGTTTTTCAATGAACTTCTAGAACAAAAAAACAGAACATTTTTGGGTGGAATACCATTTTGGTAACAAAAAATTACTGAAAAATGAACCAAAACCCAAAAATATTTACTGAAAACTGATTTTTAACCAGAATATGTTCAGCTTTTGTAAAACTGGAAAATTTTGACAAAATTGAAGTTTTTTTTCTCTCTCTCTCTCACACACAACACACAGACACAAACTTACACACACACACACATTGTTTTGGTTGAAAAGCCATTTTTTGTGGAAAATATCTTTAGATGCCAGCTGTAATCCCCAGTATTTTGAGAGATTTTGTGTGTTAGTCAATAATAATATAGGTGGACATATGCACTTGCCTGTTTGTGGGTGATCATTAGGAATCTGGTGTCTGAAGGAGGTGTCTGTGTTCGTGGGTGTGGGTGTTACTCTACAAGAAAGGGTTATGTGTACCTCAGGGCTTAACTCTGTATCTCCTGGGATATGTGGTTCTGAGTTGAATATGATATGGCATTAGTAACCCTAAGTAGTTTTTTATATAGTTTTCATTCATGTGGAAAAAATTCTGTCCTTTTTTACCAATAGGTTCTTGATATGTTTGCAAAGAAGACACTGAGACACTTTATGCCAAATATGCAAAATTTTCTGACCAATGCCAATCTGAAATAGACAATCCTAGGACAAACTATACAATACTTCTGTCATCCTGTTGGCAAATTATCCACAGCAGGATGAAAAGGCATCTTCATCCAAAAGATGACAGAGAAACACCCAGAGCAACCAGCTGCTCCTCTGCAAGAATCTAGCTGTTTACATACTGCACAAATCCCAATCATCCTGTTTCTCCCAGCAGTACATACTGATCATGCATTTGAATGATCAGATCATGAATAAGAGCGTGCATAACACAGCAAAGCAGGAGAAATGTGCTCCTGTTAATTCTCTCTGATCCAGAATTCAGAGATGCAAAGCAGGTGGCTGGAACCATGACTCAGAAACAATCTCTGGACAGTAGGTATTTCCCACTTGCTGGAGATTGGCAGTGAAATGCCAGTTTAAGTCATTAGAACCACCTTGTGAGTCCTTTTTCAGATTTCATCAATTCCATACTGTGGCTCACAGAAAAAATTCTACCCGAGAGAGCAGCTGTCGGCATTGCTTTTGGACGTTCTTCCCCCACTATTAACTTCAACTTACAAAAGCACCGGAAAAGGTTAACTAACCCTCACAACACCCTGTGAGGTAGGACGTTATCATCATCCCACTTTTATGTATGGGAAAACTGAAGCTGAGAGGTCAGTGTTGGAATTTACAAACGTTCACATGGGACGAATGGCCTGCTTAGGTCCATGTGAGTGTTAAGGGGATTTTCAGAAAAGCTTGTTGTGCACAAATCTTTGTGGTGCTCCACAGGGTGAATGCTCCCTGAGGCTGGATTTGGACATGGTTAGGGGGCCGTCTGTTCAGCTAGGATTTTCTGATTAAATTAATACAGGACAGTGTGGATAGGGACTGAGTCTGTGATCTTCTGAGAGAGATAAGAAGGCAGGACACACAGTTTTCCAGGAGCTAGGGCTGGGCCAGAAAAGGAGACATTAGGCTAGGCAGGGATGGGAGGGTGATTCCAGGACTTCAGCATTTCTAGGTGTGGGCTGTACCAGCCACAGATGGCACCAAAAGCGTAGCTAGTGTAACACCGACAGACTGCAGTCATTAGCAGGCAGGATCGAACCTGGGACCTCTGGAGCTAAATGCATGAGCCTCTACTGCATGAGCTAAAAGCCACATGGACCTTAACTAATGCTGTAGCAGACTCATTAATCTCTAAGTGGTCTCGGTGCCACTAGAGGGGACAGAACACCACACCCAGGAGGTGTGTGGGTTACACTAGATGGTATGGAAGACTGTAAGTAAGGAAGAGGAGGAGGAAGGCAAGACTTGTGAAGGAGGTATCAGTTCCTTGCATACCCAGTGTGTGAGACAAGGAAAAACTTTCTCGACCTCGCTAAGATGCAGGTTATTTAGCAGTGCAGGTTCACCCTGGTACTCTTCATGTGCTGTATGATGAGCTAAGAGCTGCCACATGGAGCCATGTCCTCTCAGCTTCCATTAGGTTCACCACTATCCTTGCCATACTAGCGTATGTTGTTCTTCCTTACCCCTTCCCATAGTGTGTTTACTTTTCATTTGCTGCACCACATCTCAGATTGGACTGAACGATCTCCATGGTAGGAACAAGGTCTCTTTTTATTTGTTCTGTAAGGCAAATTTTTTGGGTACCGTATAAATAATGAATAATAAACAGTAAGAGTCAAGAAACTTTTAGCTAATGTGCAATGGAGAAAGCTTTCTACTGGTTAGTGTATGCTATACTGCCCTCTGCTGACATGTCAGTTTCCTGTAATGATCTGAGCTGCTGAAGAAGATCTAGATGAAGTCAGATTTTTTGAAGGTGAAGATCCTGTGTGTGAATTCTGTCTTTCAGTACTGCTCCACACCAAAGATCCAGATTTACTCCCACATTTACTGTTCCCCACACACTTGGTATTGTCTTACTTTTCTATACACTATTCCTGTCAGAAATATTGAAAATATATGATATTACCAACCATGCAGTTTATGAATATAAATTAATCCTCTACAGTTTAAACTGTGTGTTACAATTTTATTGTGTCCCTCATTTTGGGGTGAGTTCTCCATTGAACAGTATGCAGTTGGCATTGGCAAGCAGAAGATCACATGAAATAGCAGATGGATGCCTGAGAGGATGAGCCTTTGAGCCCCTAAGGTCCAACCTTCCTAGATCACAGCCATTGTCACCCCTTCTCTCCACATCCCCACTGGAGATACCTCTGCTGTAGCCAGCCTGTCTGGAGAGTCCAACTCCAGGAGTCAGGTACTGCTGGAAAGAGTAGAAAATGCTCAGACTTGCTACATTAGGTAAACATTAGGCTTACCAATTAACCGACCTTAGCCATTAACCCCAGCCAGCCCAATGCTTACTGGTTAACCAGTTAACCAACCTCAACTATTAATCCTGGGCACACCATCTGGACTCCAGCCCCTCTGGCCAGACTCCAGCCCCGGCCCCAGCCATGCCTTCCAGATGGACCCCAGCAGCCGGACCCTGGCTCTAGCCACACTGCTCCAGATGGACCCCGGCCACACCAGCTGGACCCCAGCTCTGGTTGCGCCATGCTGGATCCCAGCCCCACCCCGCTGGCTGCCAGCCAACCCCAGCCCCGTGGCCAGCCAACCAGCCCCAGCCTCGCTGGCCAGAGCAACCCTAGCCCCTCTACCTTTAATCAGTTAACCGTTTAAACGATATAGTTTTAATTGTTTAATGGTTTAAACTATATAATTTTAATTTTTAATCAGTTAACTTTTTAACAATATTTATATCCCTACATGGGAGGGTGTGAGGGAGCAGCCAGGGGGTTCTACTGGGAGAAAGAGGAGGTGTGGGGGCAGCAGGAGGGGATGGATGAGAAGACAGGAGGCAGAGTGAAGGAGCACATGGTGGGGATGCGGTGGGTGACATGAAGAAGGGGAGATTAGAAGACCAGGAGGATGCAACAGGGGAAATAAGCAGCAGAAGAAAGTAGGGCAGTTGGCTGAATTTTTAAAGTGCCTGTATACAAATGCGAGGAGCCTGGGAAACAAGAAGGAAGAATTAG
The DNA here is from genome assembly GCF_003597395.2 of Chelonoidis abingdonii. Lineage (NCBI taxonomy): Eukaryota > Metazoa > Chordata > Testudines > Testudinidae > Chelonoidis > Chelonoidis abingdonii. Next base: position 337,367,185 of record NC_133769.1, read on the forward strand.
TAGTACTGGCACAGACAGGGAATTACGATGTTATTGGCATAACTGAGACATGGTGGGATAGCTCGCATACTGGAGCAACTGCCATGGATGGGTATAAGCTGTTCAGGAAGGATAGGCAGGGGCGAAGAGGGGGAGGAGTAGCGCTGTATGTAAACGAGCTGTATGAATGCTCAGAGCTCCACTACGAAACTGGAAATGAGCCAGTTGAAAAGTCTTTGGGTTAAATTTAGAGGGGCATGTCACAAAGGGGGATGTTATGGTGGGTGTCTGCTACAGACCACCAGACCAGAAGAAGAGGTGGATGAGGCTTTTTACAGACAACTAGCAGAAGTCTGTAGTAATCACAGGCCCTGCGTTCTCATGGGAGACTTCAATTATCCTGATATATCTGCTGGGAGAGAAATACAGCAGTGCACAGGCAATCCAGGAAGTTTTGGAGATCGCTGAGGACAACTTCCTGGTACAAATGCTGGGCGGAACCAACGAGGGGCCTTGCGCCTCTCGACCCTCCTGCTCACAAACAGAGAAGAGTTTGATCGGGGAAGTAAAGGGTGAACGGCAACCTGGGGCAGGCAGTGATCATGACATGGTAGAGTTCAGAACCCTGGTCAAAGGAAGGAAGGAGAGAAGAAGCAGAACGCAAACCCTGGATTTCAGAAAAGCGGATTTTATAGCTCCCTTAGAGAAATGATGGGCAGGATTCCCTGGGAAGCTGAACTGAAGGGGATGGGTGTCCAGGAGAGCTGGCAGTTTTTTAAAGAAACCATGCTAAAGAGCACAGGAAAATACCATACCGATGTGCAGAAAGACAGCAAGCGTAGAAAGTGCCCAGCATGGCTTAACAGGGAACTCAGTGGTGAGCTGAAGCAAAGAAAGGAAGCTTTACAAAAAATGGAAGCTTGGACAGATGACTGGGGAGGCATATAAGATTATTGCTCGGGCCTGCAGGGATAGAATCAGAAGGCCAAAGGGCAATTTGAGTTGAAACATAGCAAGGGATGTGAAGGATAATAGGAAGGGGTTTTACAAGTATGTAAGCAACAAGAAGAGGACTAGGGATGGTGTAGGTCCCTTACTCAATGAGGCAGGTATCCTAGTGGTGGAAGATATGGAAAAGGCTGAAGTACTCAATTCCTTCTTCACTTCAGTCTTTACGGGCAGGATCGACTCCCAGACTACTACACTGGGGAACGCAGAGAGGAGAGGAGGAGAGCAGCCCACTGTGATAGAGGATCAGGTTAGGGACTACTTTAAGACGTTAGACGTGCACAAGTCTATGGGACCGGACGAACTGCATCCGAGGGTGCTGAGGGAGTTAGCTGATGTGATTGCAGAGCCGTTGACCATTATCTTTGAAAATTCATGGCGAACAGGAGAGGTCCCAGAGGACTGGAAGAAAGCAAATATAGTACCTATCTTTAAGAAAAGGAAAAAAGGAAGATCCAGGGAACTACAGACCAATCAGTCTCACCTCAATCCCTGGAAAAATCATGGAGCAGGTGCTGAAGGAATCCATCCTGAAACACTTAGAGGAAAAACAAGGTGATCAGAAGCAGTCAGCATGGATTCACCAAGGGTAAATCATGCCTGACCAACCTGATTGCTTTCTACGATGAGATGACTGGGACTTGTGGATGGGGGCAAAGCTGTTGATGTTGTATACCTTGACTTTAGTAAGGCTTTTGACACGGTTTCCCACAGCATTCTCATCAGCAAACTAAGGAAGTATGGGTTGGAGGAATGGACTGTGAAGTGGATAGAAAATTGGTTGAATCAACGGGCTCAGCGGGTAGGTATCAATGGCACACTCTCTAGTTGGCAACCAGTAACAAGTGGTGTGCCCCAGGGGTCTGTCTTAGGGCCGTTCTTCTATTCAATGTCTTCATTAATGATCTTGATGATGGGATAGCTTGCACATTAAGTAAATTTGCAGATGACACCAAGTTGGGGGGAGTGGTGGACACGCTGGAGGGCAGGGATAGGATTCAGGGAGACTTAGACAAATTGGAGAAGTGGGCCACAAGAAACCTCATGAAGTTCAACAAGGACAAGTGCAAAGTCCTGCACTTAGGACAGAAAAACCCCATGCACTGCTACAGGCTGGGGACTGTTTGGCTTAGTAGCAGTGCTGAAGAAAAGGATCTTGGGGTTACGGTAGATGGAAAGTTGAACATGAGCCTACAGTGTGCTCTTGTAGCCAAAAAGGCTAATAGCATACTGGGCTGTATTAGTAGGAGTGTTGCCAGCAGATCGAGGATGTGATTATTCCCCTCTATTCGGCACTGGTGAGGCCGCATCTGGAATATTGTGTCCAGTTTTGGGCGCCACACTACAAAAAGGACGTGGAACAATTGGAGAGAGTCCAGCGGAGGGCAACAAAAATGATTAGAGGACTGGAGCACATGACTTATGAAGAGAGGACTGAAGGAACTGGGCTTATTTAGCCTGCAGAAGAGAAGACTAAGGGGGGATTTGATAGCAACCTTCAACTACTTGAAGGGATGCTCCAAGGAGGAGGGAGCTAGGCTGTTCTCAGTGGTGACGGAGGACAGAACAAGGAGCAATGGTTTGAAGTTGCAGCTGCGGAAGTCGAGGCTGGATATTAGAAAAAACTTTCTGACTAGGAGAGTGGTGAAGTATTGGAATGGGTTACCTAGGGAGGTGATAGAATCTCCATCTTTAGAGCTATTTAAAGTCCGGCTAGACCGCACCCTGGCTGGGATTATTTAGGGAAAATGGTCCTGCCTTTAGCAGGGGGTTGGACTAGATGACCTCGTGAGGTCCCTTCCAACCTTTTGATTCTATGATTCTATGATTCTATAATAGTGTATTGGGGGTAGGTTATACTCTAGTGGAGAGAGAGAGAGTCTGACACCTAGCAGGAAAAGGAAGATAAATGAAGGAAGGACAGAGAGGAAAGAATGTATAGAGCAGTAGTTCCCAAACTTTTTACTAAGGCGACCCACCAACTGCATTTTATTTTTATTTGCTTCCTCCGCTCCGGCACCACAACCCTAGCCCCAGCTTAGCGTGGAAGTGAGTCTGCAAAAGGTGTGGGATTGGAGAGCAAGCCTGCCCTGCACTCACCCCACTGTGGTGGCTCCGGTCCTGCGGGGCTGGTCCCAGCTCCTCACTCCAGGCATTGCAACTCAACGCATGAGATCATAGTGCCACTCAGGTTTGGCCTGACTGCCTCTCTGTCATGCTGGGGTGGTGGCTGGGCCAAATTTGAGTGAATGGCATTGCAACCTGGCTTGTGGGGTTGCAGTGCCACTCAGATTTGGCCCAGCCGCCTCTCCGGATCAAATCAAGTGGTGCCTTGACCCTATGTCCCAGGTCATAATGCCCGGAGCTGGGATCCAGTCACAGCCTTGTGTGACCACCATGGGTTGAGTGCAGGGTGGGTTCACTCTCCAACCCCCCCACCCTTAGGGAATCCTCTCCACCCTGCGCTGGGAGAAGTGTATATTTGTCTAGGCCAGGGCCAAGTGGTAGATTAATCCAGCCCTGGACGCAGCAACATGTTTAGAACCTTCTCATGATGCACTGCTGGATTGGCACCCACTGTTTGGGTAACATTGCAGAGGACAAAATGAGGAAAGGAAAAAGAGAACAGGAAGAGAAAAGAAAAAGTGAAAGGAAAGCACCGAAGATTATGAAGAACATAATATCCAAGAGGAAGGGAAGTATATAGAGAGAAGGGGGCAGAAATAAAGTCCCAGTCAGACCAGATGAGACTAAATATAAGAAGCCAGATTCTGACTCCTTCTATACCTCTTTATGCTGCTCCAAAGGGAGGAAGTTGGGCATCTGGTCAAGAAGGGGAGTGGAAGGAGTGGGATATCTCAGTCCCCTTTCTCTGCTTTCCCTCCAAACTCCTTCTGCTCTCACTTCCCTTACCCTGACCCCCACCACTCCAGGTACCCTCGCCACAGTCTTGCTTTTCACTATGAAAATGTGATCCCCAAATACATATACCTCTACCCCGATACAAAGCTGTCCTCAGGAGCCAAAAAATCTTACTGCGTTATAGGTGAAACCGTGTTATATCGAACTTGCTTTGATCCACCAGAGTGTGCAGCCCTGCCTCTCCCCCTCCCCCACCGGGAGCACTGCTTTACTGTGTTATATCCGAATTTGTGTTATATCGAGTCGTGTTATATCAGGATAGAGGTGTATTAAAACAGACAATACTGTGTTTAGGGATTTATATAATTACCATCTCTAAGGCACCTACCACCTTGGTGTCTGGATGCCATAGACAATGAAGAGGAAAGAATCCTAGTTTCTGTGTGCAAAGACACTGAATTTTCTATCCCTGCCTCTCTCTGTTTATGGATGCTATCCAGATCAGCAAGGAGCACATGCTCAAAATAAGAATTAACAGGGCCATATATTTGCAGTCAGAGGAAGGAAAGAAAAATTAGGATTCAGAACCTAGTAGGAAATATATTTGATTTTCTTTGGAGAAAAACAGAAGACTCTTCCCATTAGAAATCAAATTCGCACTCTTAGGTGTTCAGTTTCTGGGTTACAGATCTAAAGGCTAAGGTGTAGGCCAGTGTTTTTTCAACCTGTGGTCTGCAGACTATGTCTAAAATTTCCAAATGGATCTGCACCTCCATTTGAAATTTTTTAGGGTCCACAGATGAAAAAAGGTTGAAAAACCACTTGTCTAGGCCAGTGGTTCTCAACCAGGGGTCCAAGGCCCCCTGGGGGTTCACAAGCAGGTTTCAGGGGGTCTGCCAAAATAAACCAGAGAGCAGGGCCAGCATTAAGAGTCGCTGGGACCCAGGAAAGAATGCCAGAGCCTGAGCCCCACCATGTGGGGCTGAAGCTTGAACCCTGCCACATGAGGCTGAAGCCAAAGCCCGAGCAACTTAGGCCACGTCTGGACTACCTGCCGTATTGGCGGGTTAAAATCGATTGCTCGGGGATCGATATATCGCGTCTCATCTAGACGCGATATATCGATCCCTGAGTGCACTTATATCGATTCCGGAATTCCACCAAGCCCAACGGAGTTCCGGAATCGACATGGCGAGCCGCGGACATCGATCCCGCGCGGTGAGGATGGGAGAGTAAATTGATTTTAGATATTCGACTTCAGCTACTTTATTCACGTAGCTGAAGTTGCGTATCTAAAATCGATTTTCCCCTGTAGTGTAGACCAGCCCTTAGATTCGCAGGTGCCCCTCTGACATGGGGCGCTGGCAGGGGCGGCTCCAGGCCCCAGCACGCCAAGCGCGTGCTTGGGGCGGCAAGCTGCGGGAGGCGCTCTGCTGGCGCCACAAGGACAGCAGGCAGGCTGCCTTCAGCAGCTTGCCTGCGAAGGGTGCGCTGGTCCCGCGGCTGGTCCCTGCCTGCCGTGCTTGGGGCGGCAAAATCCCTAGAGCCGCCCCGGGCGTTGGGCAATTCCCCTGCTTGCTACCTCCCTAACTCCAGCTCTTGCTTTTAATCTATTGCAGAATCTATGCAGAAAAACAGCTGTTGTGGCACAGGCAGGCTGTGGAGGTTTTATAGCATGTTGGGGGAGCATGCAGAAGGAAAAAGGCTGAGAACCTCTGGTGTAAGCAGGCAGTAAAACCTGCCTCACCCACCTCACTGCAGGAGGGTGATACTGCACTGCCCCAGGGATCCTGCAGGGTGAGCACGCTCAGGAGATGATGAGACCACACAGCTACTTGGGGATTAGAAGGTTAACAGGGAAGGGAAGCTGCCTCCCACAGGCATGATGGGAGCTGTAGGCAGTGAGGCTCATGGGAGCTGTAGTCAGGGGTTCCCCAGCATGGCCGCCTCCAGCAAGGTAATGTGCTTTGCTTCCTCTGCCACCTTCCAGCGGGTGAAGGGGTCACAGCTGAGCTGGGCGGACGCGGCTGGCTTCAGTGGCATCGGGCCAGGGGTGAAAGTGGCCCATGGCAGTCACTGTGTTAACGTGATCAGGAGTAATGGCTTGTTGTCAGATCCAGCCTTAAGGATGGGCTGGGCTGGAGCTCAGGTCTGTGCTGCACGGAGCTGCTCCTTTGGGGAGGGGTCACTGTTTGTCTGTATTTGGTCTGACAGCAGCCGGTTCAGGGCCCCGTCATAACTGAGGCGTTAGGAGACAATTCGTCTTTCAACCCCCTCGTGGCAGAGTGCAATTCTGATCAGCCTTGCCATGCTGCCACTGGGAATCCCTGTGTGTAGGGAGAGCACAGTGCCAGAGTCAGGAGCACTCTCCCAGGGTTTTATGTTGCTCTGCCCCACTCCTGTGGTAAGTACTTGTTTACATAGGCTGATGTATAAGGCTAACCAGGTACATACACATGGAAATATAATTAAACCCTTTTTATAATGTAAGTTTTCCTCGACAAGGGGATTGTGTGCACACACGTACACCTGTGCTGTACAAGAAGGTCACTGTTGGCAGCATGGTCCAGTGGATCACGCACAGGACTGAGAAGGTAGAGACGTGTTCTAGTTCATGCTCTGCCACTGATCTCTGCATTATTTAGGGCAAGTCACTTCATTTTTCTGTTTCTCTTCCCCTCAGTGCTTAATTTGTGCCACATCTTGCCAGGGCTGAGCCCCAGCACCTCTGGGCTTGCTGCAGAAGTTATGAATATAAAAAAAATTGCTTTGAGCCCCAGCACCTCTTGCATTACAAATTAAGTACGGCTTCCCACCTTTTTCCTGTCTTCTCTAGTTAGCTTGTAAGCTCTCTGGGGAAGGGAACATTCTTACTGTCTGTCTGTACAATACAATGGGACTGAACCCAATCTAATCTTGACAGATGAATAAACAATAGTAATCTTTGGAATTATTATAATTAGTGACAAGTTGAGACCAGGTCAAACCTCTAGATCTGGCCAGTCTGGAATTTTGGGAGTCAGTTTTTAAAATCCAAACCCAGATTCAAATTTTGCAAATGATGCCACGTTTTATAAATTGGAAGTTCAAAGCATTGCAGACTTTGAGATATTTGCAGCCTTGATCTGTATCTGAAACTTGCATCTGGAGCTCATTTCCGATTATAATGTCTGATTTTGTAAATCAATGCAAAGTAGATTATGCAGAATTTTAGAAATTCAGATGGAAGTCCATCTAGTGGTTTGAGCATTGGCCTGCTAAGCCCAGGGTTGTGAGTTCAATCCTTAAGGGGGCCATTTAGGGATCTGGGGCAAAAATCAGTACTTGATCCTGCTAGTTAAGGCAGGGGGCTGGACTCAATGACCTTTCAAGGTCCCTTCCAGTTCTAGGAGACAGGTATATCTCCAATTATAAAAAAAAAAAAAAATTGTCATCTATTACCGTTTCATGTCAGTAATCTTACACAGTAAGGCCCTGATTCTGTAACGTGTTTATGTAGACCTGCATTGAAGTCAGTGGAGTTCCATACAGGTGCAGGAGTTGCTCTCATGCATCTCATTGCAGGATGAGGGCCTGAATGGTTAAAGAGTATAAAATAAAACAGTTGTGACTATGAGAAGTTATATACTGGATCAACAGTTAACTAATAACCGTGAAACTATATATGGCATGTTATCATAAATACACTACATTTTATATGCAATATTAAAAACATCATTAAGAAATTATGGAAGTAATATATTTCTTCTCCACTCCCCTCTTTTCTCTGTTTTATATCCATTTTCTATATAGACATCTTTTCCAGAAGTGCTGAGCACCCACAAAGTGAAATCAGTCACTTTATAACTGGGCATACTGCTCCATCTGCTGGTAACTAGCACACCAAACTACAGTGTAAATTGATCTTGCTATTCTGTTCAAAAATTGCTCCTAAAACATATGGGGCCAGTCCAGGCTCTCCATTATTAAGCAAAACTCTCCATTAACTCTTTCCATTAATTTCAGTGTGGCATGATATGGATCATTATATTCACAACTAAAACTGCCAGTACAACATGATTGTGCCTGTGTTTTTGCTTTAATTTTGATGCATTTTGAGGGGTTATTTTTCAGTGCAAATGAGTTAAGGTCCATAAAAATGGGTCTTATTCTCCATTGCCTTGTACCTTTTATGGTAATTTTAATGTGTGCAAAGTGGGTAAAAAAATGTTACAAATTGGGAACGATAGAGTTTTTCACTCACCGTGCATAGCTCTAAGGGCTTGATTTTGCACCATTAAAATTAATGAGAGCTTTGTCATTGTTTTCAATAGACATAGAAATGAGCCTTAAATGGATATGTAATGTACAAGACAGTGGAGAATCAGGCCCAATGTGTGCAGGCAGCATGCAAGCTTTCCTATAGAGTCCTCCATACCGTTGCCCTTAAATCCCAGCCTGTGTTTGCCTTTGGTATTCAAATCCTGAAGTGACTGATTAGTGAATCAGGCCAAATCCTTGCTATAAATAGATGCCCATTTTGACAAAAGGGGCTTTTTCATTTCTTGTGTGTGCTGGAGCTATTACTTGTAACTGGCAGGTAACATTATAACAAGATAGTGGGGAATAAAATCTCTTTTTGTCTGAGACTTTATTCTCCACTATCTTGTTATTATGTCACCTGCCAGTTACAAGTAATAGCTCCAGCAGTAAAAGAGGTCTAGTTTCAAGTCTCTGAGGAAAGTTGTGTAACTGATTTCTCAAAATGTCTTCTTACAAAGATAAAGAGGAGTTTTATCTTTGTCCTTATATTCTTCTCTGTGTTCTCCTCTCCCAAGTGAAAACTAAATTCACTGCACTTTTTGTTTAAGCAGGTATGAGTTTCCCTTGTCTTTACCAGGCTGATTCTTGTTTTCTTGTATTCTGAAATACACATTACAGGCATTGCTATGCTCCAGTTGTTTAATTGTTTTGTTTTCAACTGCAATCTGTTCAGATAAGAGAAGTATTCTGAATTTGCAGTCTTCATAGGCAAGTGTGATCGCACTTCAAGGGACACTGCTGTGAACTGAGCCCACAATTTCCTCTAGCTTTCTCGTTCATAGGAGACCTCAGGGAGGGCAAGTGGTTATTTATACTAGTAAAACTAAGAGTACTGGATTGCAGGAAAGGAAAATCAGAATTGAGTATTGACAAAAACTGTAAAACTGAGATCTGTTATCCTTTGGAATAGTCTCCTAAGGGAGACAGTGAGTGCCGCATCACTCAGGACTTTTAAAACTAGATAGGATTGCCATTAATAAATGTATAATGAGGAATAATCCCACACTGGTAGGAAGATGGATTAGGTAGCTTCATAGATCTTTTCTGCCTCTTTGTCTCTGTTTCTGTGGTCATGTAAGTGACATATTTCATTAGGTAGTGCTTTTCCCATCTGAACTGGTGCCCCAGCATGGTGTTAAGGTACCTGGACCAGCAGAGAATCCCTTTTCTCAGTTCAGTTGTAAATGTGAGAACCTGGCCATTCAAAGATTGTATGACACTACTTGGCAAAGAGATCAAAGACTGAATGATCATGGAAATTCCCCTAACTCCCTCAACCCTATTAGTAATCAGTTGAAACATATTCAGAAATGAGTTGTTGCCGCTGTCCCTGCTGGACTTGTTCTATTGATAGAAGACATCACTTTCCAGTGCTGGCAATTCATTTCCTTCCACAAGCATTTTAATTCACCTTAAGGTTAAAGAAGGGGTGAAGAAAAAGAGAAAATTATTTTTTTAAAGGAATTTTTTCAGCACTGTTTCATTTCAGGGTTCCAAATTTGTTGTTTCCATTTTTTTATTAATTATAGTTCTCCTTAAAAATGTCCCTTTTGGGGCATAGTTGTGTGTATTTTATGACAGTAGCATTGCAGCAGCCACAAGAAATATATAATTATTACACCTGTCTGCTTCTTTAGTGCTTTATAACAATTAAATTAATATATTTGCATCTATTAAAAAAAATCACATAAACCATTTCAAGTATAATGTACAATGCAAAGTTGTATCAGTTACATAAATGATATTTCATTTGACCATCATTTAATTTTTTTTTTTACAATATGTTCTCAGATAACAAATTTGAGTGGGTGCATCTATAGTCTTTTATTTGATAACTATCTGGGCACAGATTTGTATGCCAGGATGCTAATACTGCATCACATGAACAGTGCCTCTTGTCCTCAAGACATGCTCATGAGTACCACCTAAGAAATCTTGTTGTCTTTTCATAGGAGGTCTGCTGGTCCAATGATTTTATTGTGGGGATTGAACCCAGGCCCTGTGGATTTACAAGGATGAGTCTTTAAGGCCTGAGCTACTGTAGTAGGCCAATTAACTTAGACAGCAGTTGGTTTATAAACCGCTTTGTGTCAGCCACTATAGCAGGGACAAAGACCCAGACTAGTTTTAATGGATGTTACACTGGCTCTAAAGCAGCAGTTCTCAAACTGTGGGTCGGGACCCCAAGGTGGGTTGGGACCCCATTTTAATAGGGGTTGCCAGAGCCATTATTACACTTGCTGGGACTCAGGGCTTAAGCTGGGGCCCAAACTCCATCCACACCCGAAGCAGGGGGGCTCAGTCTTTGCCTCCCCTCCTGGGGCGTGTAGTAACTTTGTTGTCAGAAAGGGGTCGCAGTGCAATGAAGTTTGAGAACCCCGTGTGACAGGTTGGACTCCCTCGTCCTGGATGCCACCTGATGTGCTGGGGTCCCACTGGTTCTGCCCATTCCACCAGCTTGGGCTTCCTCCCCTACTTTGCTGTGCCAGGTCCTCAAGCCTTCTCTAGCACACACACAAGTAAGTCCACACCCAGCTGAAGACACAGACTGAAATCAGCTCTGTGTGGGAAGAATCAGCTTGGTGATTTACTCAGCACTCACGTGCGCACCCCCTTTGGGGAGTAAACCCAAAATGATATTGTCTTGCGCTATATAGAAAAATCTGCACAGTGCAAGCTCATAAAAATCACCCTCTCCCGTAATGTGGAGAGAGATATGCACAGCTTCTTGCTCCCCCAGATATGAATTACAGAAACTGGATTATGTATAAGCAAGAAATAGGTTTATTAACCACAAAAGGTAATTTTTAACCGATTATAAGGGATAGTAAATAAAACAAAGCTGATTACCGAGCAAATAAAACAAAACATGCAAACTAGACTTAACACACTCATAAAACAGGTTACAAAATGTAATTTCTCATCCTCAGTGTTATTTTAGGCAAGTTGAAGAGTTTCTATAGCTTCCAGTTAGTTCTCTTTACAGACTGGACCCCTGTCTCAGCCTGCACTCAACCCTGCCTTTCCCTCCAGGTGTTTTTAATGGTCCTCTTTCCCAGGCAGGCCATGGAGGAGAGTCAAGATTAACCCTCTCCCCAGCCTTAAAAAGGATTTACCTAAGGTGAGAATCCTTTGTTTGATCCCCATCTCCCTACAGTGGAAAAGTACCAACAAGACATTGTCCAGTAGCTGGTGACATGGTCACCTGACCCTGCTGTGTCAATGCAGCATCCCAGTAAACTTCTCAGGAAGGAGTGAGATTAGCATTTTCAAAGTTCTATTGGTCTCCTTAATGGCTCATCCAGACTCTTTGCCTACTGTCTGTGGGCATTTCCCAGGTGAAAACACAGTTGTAATTGCTACATAGTTAATATTCCTAACTCTTGATACAGAAATGATACATGCATACAAATTGGATAAATGCATTCAGCAAATCATATCCTTTCCAGTAATATCTCACATGACCCATCTTGCATAAAACATATCTTAGTTATGCCATATTCATGTCATAACACTATTTCTATGAAGAATATGGAGTGTAATGTCACACCCTGCTGTAGAGATTAGTACTGATTGCATTTTTACATATGGAAGTGAAGAGTTTGAAAAGATTTTTTGAATTTCATTGGTAGGTCTTGTTTTGCATTAAAAGGGTCATTTTATTTTTTGAAAGTTCATTTTTAGTGATATAAAATTTCACTAACATCACAGAACACACACACACTCGACCTTTCCTCTTCAAAGTCCTTTATATGCACGCACGCGTGCACAATCTGGAATGGGTGAGCTCCAGGATGAAAGATCCACTTGCCTGTGTAATGTAGGAACCTTTCCTGTTTGTTTGTTTTGTTTTTTATTTATCATTTATACCATGGTTGGCCCCTTAACGTCCCAAGGAGGATTGGAGCCCCATTGTACAGGATGCTCTACAAACATAGGTTGGGAGACAGTTTTCCTCTGGAGAGTTTATAATCTAAGAGATACACAAACAGATGAAGCATTGAGGATGGGGTGAGACACAAATAACTAAATATAGTGGTGACTGACATAGATTTTCTACAGTTTGGGGCAGGGGGCTGACCGGTGAGAAAGGGTTAGCAGGAGTAAAGGAATGGGAGAAGGAGGAAAAGAGGAGGAGGGACCATCATAGCTCATCTGTCTAGCCAGTGCTGTCAGAAAGAAGTGGGAGAAGATAGGAGAGACAGAAAATATAGGGCAGGAGGTAGAGAACACACCGTAGGGAAAGAGAGGGCAAAATCCTGGTCCCGCTGTAGTCAGTGGGAGTTGTGCATTGACTTCAGTGTGGCCAGGATTTCACCCTGAGAGTTTGAAAGAGGTGGAAGGAGACAGAAAGGAAAAGGAGGCAGAAACCAAGGACAGTGCCGGAAAAGATACAGCATGATCTGTGATAGGAAAGAAAATGTGATATGAAGCCAGGAAGGGTAAGAAGATACATCATAAACAGGGAAAGGGTTGGGAGTGAATCAGCTTTTAAAAATGTATTAAGTAGAAAGCTGATTGACAAAATTTTACCTTTATACGGATTGTTTCATTTTAATAGAAAATTTCCATGTTTCTTTTAACATAATATAAACACTTTCTCTGGAAAGCTGACACTTTTTGTGAAAAGGTTTGGTTAGGGCTAGTCAACACTGGCAATGCTAAAGCACTGCCACGGCTGCGCTTTAATGTGGCTTGTGTGCTCAGGGCAGAGCGCTGGGAGAGAGCTCGCCCAGCGCTCTTAAAAAAAACACCTCCATGAGAGACTAGCTCCCAGCGCTGGCGCACTGTCTACACTGGTGCTTTACAGTGCTGAAACTTGCTGTGCTCAAGGGAGTGTTTTTTCACACCCCGAGCAAGAAAGTTGCAGCGCTGTAAATTGCCAGTGTAGACAAGCCCTTCGTTGAAAGCCTTATTTTCTATCGAAAAACAGTTTGAAATGGAAGATTTTTGACAGATTCTATTGAATGCTATGTTGTGTTGAATGCACAGCTGTTTGATTCCTTTAAGTGACGGGGCCTGGTTTCGGTGAGCTGTGTTGTATAGGTATTTGATTTCAAACCCACTCAAACATTGCAAGGATGGAAGTTCAACTCAGATTTGGACATTTTTGGGTTCTTGTTCCACTCTGGAGATATTGGAGAAGGGGGGCGAAGCCAACTGAAATAACAGGATGAAACTGATAGTGGAGGGGCAAGTAGGGTGAAAAACTAATGCCACAAGCTTGTGAAATAAAAGAATAGAATGGGGAAGAGATTAAACACTGAAATGAAAAAAAAATCTGGCATTATATACTATACATAGGACTCCCCTCAGAGCAGCCTAATTTTTTCTTCCCTAATATATAGCATAGATTGCCCTTTTCTTGCATGAATCACCTTACAGGAAAAAAAATCCCATGGGGATGAATTGAAGGGGAAAAAACAATTTTTGCATTCAAGTAAATTTTGTGATCCTCTTCCCCAAGTTGTAAGATTTGTAAAATTGTGAACCAAATGAAGTTCCTCATTCCTACATTAAAAAGGACTTCTGAGCAAGGTGAATAATCTCACTGGAGCCGTGTGAAGTAGGTGAGTTTTGTTCTCAATTTTTCAAATGGGGAAAAAGTGGGGCACACTCCCAAGATCTGTGAGGGATTTGTATTAAAGGTGAGATTAGAACAGAGGTGTTATTAGTAATAGAAATAATGGATTTTTTACATAGGAGTTTTGTTGTTAGTGGCTCTTTAAAAAAATATTTTAAAACGGCCTATGAATAAATGACATTTAGGATTTTTTTTTTTTTTTAAAGGACTCTTGAACGTTTTCTCCCTTCTGCTGTGGCCTTGTCTTTCCAAATCTCCAGTGCAGAAATGGACAGCACCAGTCAAAACAATCTGAAATGGAATAAATCTGAGAAGAAATTATTGAGGAAACAGATCAAGGCCAGAAACACATTAATGAGACATGAGGGCATCGAGTGTGTATCTCACACCACCCAGGTGACTTGAAGCTCTAATTATTGTTTTGTGAGCCTGAATGCACAGTTCACGCATATCCTAGCGTCACCTATATATTGACTAAAGTGCAGTTCTGTTCTGAAAAGTGACTGTGAAAAGGGCAACGAGACTCCATGTTGATTGTTTCACATTGATTCCAAACTAGAACTGCACTTTGGGCTTTGGTCAAAGCTCTTTATCCAGGGAGAAACTCCGAGTGACTTTAATGGTCTTTGGACCAGGTCTTTTAGGCTGAAAGGATTGTTCACATGGCTGGGAAAAGTTCTGATAGCCATAATTATATTACTAATAAAATTTGTTACCTGCGTCAATTAATATACATGTTAGAGCCTCCCATTCCTTTTCCCATATTGCTTTCTTTGTCTCTTCTGCTTTCATTTTTTGTGCCTTCATTATTTTTCCCTCCATGCTTCTTCACAAAGCATAATCTCTCTCCTTCAAACTCCCTATTAAACCCCACTCCTAGAAATCTTTTCTAACACTAATCTGATCCTCACTAGAAATCTCACTTCAGCTTCTCTTATGTAAACTGTTGTCCCATGTCTTGCGCGGTCTGTCTCAGGACTCTTCCTCATTCTAGTCTTATGGTTGCCATTGCAACCTTGGCAGTTGTTTTAAGACAAGTCGTTGGGCCTGGTTTACACTGAGATTTAAAACCATGTGAGGATGTAGGTAAATAATGATTTGAAAACCTAGTGCGGATGGCAAATTCTTTGGAGAAGGGACTATCTTTTTGTTTTGTGTTCTTTAGAGCACTAGCACAATGGAATCCTGGTCTGTGGCCGGGGCTTGTACGTGTTATAGCAATCCAAATAAAAATAATACAGTAACAGTAGTCAGAATTTGTAGCTGAATTTAACACAGACACTTTGCAAATCCTCTGAATGTTGTGGTCTAGTGACAATACACAGATTAGGTAATGAAGAGACTTTCCTGAAATTCACTCTTCACTGAGATTTTGTTTGCTGGTTTCAAGCCAGAACAATTTTTTTTTATGATTGCATTGTAAACCTCTGGAAAATGTGATTTCTTATAGAAGTACTGACACTGTCCTGAGACTTCATAATAGAAATATCTCTCAGTAGTTACTCAGACATGTCACCTAGCACTCCTTGTTAAGATTTTAAGAGTACTGTCATCCTTTTCCATTTATTAAATCTTTCCCTCCCATTTTCAAGCCAAATTGCTCTCGTTTGGAAGAATTAGACACTATAATTTGAAACAACAAAACTTTTTAGGGTCTGCTTTTGGAAAAGGTAATAGAGCATTTATAGTAATGCTTTTAGAAAAAGATTGGCTGACTCATTCTGGGAAAGATGTTGAGAAGAAAAAACGTGAAATGCAGATATGCCATTTTAGGGCAATAACGGCATATGCTTGCTAGTTATATGAAGGCACCGATATTGACTCCGTACTTAAAGTTGCATTTAATTTGTCCTTAAAGTAGGATTAAAATCCCTCTGTTTGATACTGAAATGATTGATTTACTATCCAAACTGGGCAAAATAATGATTCAGAAGACAATTGGACCTTGTCTGTAATTTTTGCAAAATATGTACACCTCTACTCCGATATAACGCCAACCGATATAACACGAATTCGGATATAATGCGGTAAAGCAGGGCTCCGAGGGGAGGGGGGCACTGCGCGCTCCGGCGGATCAAATCAAGTTTAATATAATGTGGTTTCACCTATAACTTGGTAAGATTTTTTGGCTCCTGAGGACAGCATTATATCAAGGTAGAGGTATACTATCTTTTGCAGAGGAAATATTTATAAATGCCTTTTTTTTTTTTTTTTTAAATTTTGTCATATTTTGTTTAGTTCCACTATCGAAACAACCACACTACCCCAACA
Organism: Chelonoidis abingdonii; assembly: GCF_003597395.2. Taxonomy (NCBI): domain Eukaryota; kingdom Metazoa; phylum Chordata; order Testudines; family Testudinidae; genus Chelonoidis; species Chelonoidis abingdonii. The sequence continues at coordinate 337,383,191 of NC_133769.1, forward strand.
CACACACATTCTGATAACTCTTCGGACATCAGCCAGTTTTAGAGACAAGGTAGGTGAGGTAATATCTTTTATTGGACTAACTTCTGTTGGTGAGAGAGACAAGCTTTCAAGCTGCACAGGATGAGGACTGATAGGTAAGATATAGCGTGATTGCTTTGTGAAAAGTGTTTACCTACAGGTGATGTGTTTTTGTCTTTTATCATTTTCCTGAGAGAGGGCATGTCTTCACTACTAAATTATATCGACCTATCAGTCCTCATCTTCAAAGGGAACCAGCCCAACACTTTCAAAAGATGAATCTGGGAGTTTAAATACATAACTTTGCTAGACACTCAGAATCATGGTCTTAATAAAGACATTGGATTTATGTCTTGTTATGACAATCTGTAACCCACGAACCCTCTCTTTTTGTCCTATTACTATAGGGATGTTAATGGCCTACTTTACCTTGAATGGTCGCTTAGAATATGTGCTAATTGCTTATGCTAAACTATCTGTTCCACCTTTCCCAGACCCGATGAAGAGCTCTGTGTAGCTTGTCTCTCTCACCAACAGAAGTTGGTCCAATGAAAGAGATTTCCTCACCTAGTCTCTCTAATATCCTGGGGCCGACACAGCTACAACAACACTACATATCAGCCACTTTTGAAATTCTAAAATTAAACACTCAAAAGGTGATTCCCCCTTACTCAAGTGAACCTAAATAAACAGCGGGGATGGCTGTCTCTCTTCCACCCCAGAAAGAGAGAGAGAGAAATTGGCATATGAAGTAGTCTCAGAAGTTCAGCTATCAGCTTCATTTTGAGGCTGCATCTTTTTGTGATGAACCTGATGGCATGGGGGAGACAGGGACTTTGTGGGAAGCCTGTGATTGAGGGAATCCATCTGTGCTGAGGCAGTAGTGCTTGAAGAGAGCCCTGGTATTACTGCCTCAGTGCTCCAGTGTGCCATAAAGCAATGCTAGGGAAGCTGAGCACATGTCTACACTGCAATGTAAGCCCAGGGTTAGTGGGGCTTGAGTCTGCAGACCCTGGGTTTGAAAGCTCAGGGACTTGAGTGTCCATGTTCATTGGTAACCTTAGGATAAGAAATTTTAAGTCAGAGCCCCACACTGGGGCACCAGCATCCATGCTACGGTATGCAGACCCAAGTCCAACCAACCATATGCCAGACTACCTAGTGTCCTCCCAGAATGTGTAAAAGCAGCAGAGAATCCTGTGGCACCTTATAGACTAACAGACGTTTTGGAGCGTGAGCTTTCGTGGGTGAATACCCACTTCGTCTCAGATCGCATGTAGTTGAATATTTCCAGGGCAGGTATATATATGCTATGCAAGCAAGCTAGAGAATAAGAAGGTTAGTTCAGTAGGAGGGTGAGGCCCTTGTTCTAGCGTAGAGGTTGTGAACCAAGGGAGGAAACTGAGTTCTTCGTAATGCAAGCCATTCACAGTCTTTGTTGAGTCCAGAGCTGATATGTGTTCAAATTGCAAATGAACTGAAGTCAGCAGTTTCTCTTTGAAGTCTGGTCCTGAAGTTTTTTTGCTGCAGGATAGCCACCTTAAGGTCTGCTATAGGTGGCCAGGGAGGTTGAAGGCTCTCCTACAGGTTTTGTTTATTTGCATTCCTGGATACTGATTTGTGTCCATTTTCCTTTTCCGTGTAGTGACTGTCCATTTGGCGATGGTACATAGCAGAGGGGCATTTGCTGCATATGATGGCGTATATTACATTGGTGGACGTGCAGTGAATGAACTAGTGATGGTATGGCTGATCTGGTTAGGTCCTATGTATTGAGTGTCGCTGGTGTAGATATGTGGGCGAGTTGGCATCGAGGTTTTGTTGCATGGATTGGTTCCTGAGCTAGGAGTTATTTGGTACGGTTGCAGTTGTTGGTGAGAATAGTTTCAGGTTGGCAGATGTTTGTGGGCAAGGATTGGCCTGCCACCCAGATCCGTGAAGGTGGGAACATTGTCCAGGATGGGTTGTAGATCCCTGATATGCGTTGGAGGGTTTTAGTGTGGGCGTAAGTGATGGCCAGTGGAGTCTGTTGGTTTCTTTCTTGGTTTGTCTTGCAGTTAGGAGGCTTCTGGGTACACGTTCTGTTGTTGATCTGTTTCCTAATTTCCTCGTGCGGTATTGTAGTTTTGAGAATGCTGTGGATGGATTTTGTAGTGTGGTCTCTGTCTGAGGGGTTAGAGCAGATGCGGTTGTACCTCAGTGCTTGCTGTAGACAATGATCAATGTGATGTGCCCGGATGAAGCTGAGGCATGAAGGTAGGCGTAGCGGTCGGTAGTTTTGATATAGAGTGGTATTAATGTGACATCACTTATTGCACCGTGGTGTCTAGAAAGTGGATCTCCTGTGTAGATTGGTCCAGGCTGAGGTTGATTGGTTGGGTGGAAGTTGTTGAAATCATGGTGGAATTTTCTCTAGAGTCTTCCTTCCATGGGTCCAGATGATGAAGATGTCATCTATGTAGCGTAGTAGAGAAGGGGCGTGAGTAGACCGAGAGCTGAGAAGGTTGTTCCAGAATCTCTCTCTAACGTCTGTTAGTCTATAAGGTGCCACAGGATTCTCTGCTGCTTTTACAGATCCAGACTAACACGGCTACCCCTCTGATACTTGACTCCCAGAATGTGGCCTCTCTAGCCATTGGTTCATGGTGCAAAATTGGAAAACTTGACTGTCCACCCCACACATCCCAGGAACTTGTCACAGCCTGCCAACACATCCTGCCAAGCTGTAGTTTTCGCCTGCATGCTCCCAGCAACTAGAGCCAGCAGCATGGAAGAGTCACCATTTGAAGAACTTTTCTTGCTTGGACTTTCACTCCTGTATCAGCAAACAGGCAGAGCTTCCATGAGATGCTGGTGCACATTTCAGCAATGGTTTGTGACCCTAAAGAAGCACCTGATGGAGCTAATGACAGACCAAGAGGAGGATGATGATACAGATATAGAAGTATGGAACTGGCTGGTATGACTCGCGACTCTCAGTATAGCTGCTGATGCCCTCTGTGTAGACCTGTGCTACTGGAATAGGGCTTCAAGTGCAGATTGGTGGGATCCCATCGTTATGCAGACCTGGGATGGCCAGCAATGAAGTCAGACCTTTTGCGTGAAGAGAGCTTCATTTCTGGAGCTTTGTGAGCAGCTTGTCCTGTCCCTCCAACAGCATGAGACCTGTTTGCGGGTGACCATATTGATCCAGAAGTGGATTGCTATCACTGTCTGGAAGTTGGCTACCCCAAACTCCTACAGGTCTATTTGCTAACCAATTTGGTGTTGGAAAGTCAAATGTGGGTAAAGTGGTGATGTAGGCTTCTGAGATGATCAGGCATGTGATTTACCCAGCTGGGGTGGGCAGAAACTATATTTGTGAAGTAATTGCTGATTTTGAGAGAATGAGCTTTCCAAACTTCACTGGAGCCACTGATGGGACTCGTACTCCTTAGGGAGCAAATGAGTACATAAACCGCAAAGGGCACTAGTCTTCTATTACGCTTGCCCTTGTTCACCACAGAAGCTGATTTATGGACACCCATGTGAGCTGCACTGGAAGGAGGGATCATGATGTCAGGGTTTTCTGCTGGGCAAGAGTTTACCTTCATGGACAGGCTGGGATTCTGTTTCCACCAAAGGACATTGTCTTAAATGGAGTACTGTCCCCACGTAATCCCTTTTACCTTGGTTTATGAAACTGTATCCTGATCTCAGGGCCTGGCAAAAGAAGGGTTAATCACACTCTGAGTGGGTGCAGAATGGTGGTTGAATGTGCGTTTGGCAGACTGAAATCCCACTGGCACTATCAACAGACCTATTTGGATTCCAGTGTCATCAATGCTGTCCGCATCATTGTGGCTTGCTGTGCTCTTCACAATTTGTGTGAAGCCAAAGGTGAGCTGTTTGCCCCTAAATGGCGCTATGGCAGTGATGGATCACTGAACCAGTACACTCAGCCTGAAAGTGCACCTGTGACAGCAGGATGCACCCAGGCAACACAAATCCGGGATGCTCTGTGCTCCCACATTATGGATTTGCATGGGCCAAGGGAAGAGGGAGAACAGCAAGTTTTGTAATGTTTTTGTACATCAGTGTTTACAGTAAATGATGTATTATCACAACACACAATGAAATATGTGTGGGGGGAGGATATTGTCACTGTACAGAGTGAATGGGGCATATTAAGAGAATCATAGAAAATTAGGGTTGGACGAGACCTCAGGAGATGATCTAATCCAATCCCCCTGCTCAAAGCAAGACCAATTCCAATTAAATCATCCCAGCCAGGGCTTTGTCAAGCTGGGTCTTAAAAACCTCTAAGGATGGAGATTCCACCACCTCCCTAGGTAACCGATTCCAGTACTTCACCATCCTCCTAGTGAAATAGTGTTTCCTAATATCCAATTTAGACCTCCCCTCACATTTTTTATTTTGGATGACCTCACTGTTAATGTAATGGACGGGGAACTGTGCATTTTTGTTATTGATTGATTGTACATAGATGTACTGAGAAATTGTGTATGGCTACAACTTGCCCATTGTTCCTTCCCCTATGTTTATCTTTATTATTCAAAACACACATTATAAGACGTGATGTAGTGATGGCAATAAACTCTCTAAATAAAGTAAAAGCCTTTATTTATGTTACAAAATTAACAATATTAAAGCATTTCCAGGCAGGCAAGCCAACCATGTATGCCACCAAAGTATTCAAACTTATGGTGCTTGAATAGCACATCTGTGAGTGGAGTGTGTTGGCCAGCTACTGTGGTGGCCCTTGAAAATATGCTCTTCCCAAATGTGCCTAGCTCTCTGGAGTTCCTGCTACAGGAGAAGTTTGCAACTATCAGCCCTTGGGATTGAGTCAGAATTCATGGGGGGAATCAACAGGATGCTGCGCTAGCATGTGTATGGCTTACTGTCTCCCCGCAGCTTCCCATACAGCCTTTTATGACTGCATGCAAGCACACACCTTGATATGGACTCGTAGAGAACTCCACAGCCACCCCATCTCCTCCTAGACACATTTCCAGATGGCATACCTACCCTCCACCCCTATTGTGGACAAATGATTTTGTCATCCATGGACTACATACAGAAATGGGCCACATTTCAACCCCCACCTGCATCACCACCACCGGGACAGTTCACTGATTACAAGTGGCTCGTTGCCCTGTTGTGTTAGGACAGAGCAGCGTACTGACAGGGAAGGCAATATAAAAGTCTTATTTTTAACAGCCCGGTGCCAAGGTGCTGCCCGTGCAATCTGCCATGAGTGGACACCCAGTGCTGCCCACTGTGTGTTATAACTTTTGCACTGGTTCATAACCTGGAAATCCCTTCCATTCCTGTATTAATCAAGACAAACATGGAGCCAGAAACTTACCAGGCTCTTGGGTTAATTCTGTTTCTTTCAGTTCTGTGGCAGGTTGCTGCTCAAAGTGGGGACAACACAAGGCTTCTCCGGACCCAGTATATGCTGCAGTTGCACCAGTGACAAAGCCTCCTTGAGGACTGGTTCCAGCACCATAGTGACTTTGCTGGCGTGAGCCGGTGCCTGCTGGCCCCCCTCCATCCCTATGTTGGATTCAGGGATCAGAAATTTGGCACCCCAGTTGACCAGGCTGTTGTAAGCACTATTGACTCTGTGCTCGGTGCAGTACCCAGCACCCAGTCAGACTCCTCATCAAAGGTGCAGGTTGAAGGCGAATCCTGAGACGCACAGTTCTCATCCCTGGGTTGCCGGTAGTTGCTCTTGAGCTGCTTGGTCTATTCTCTGACCCAGTCTGTGGTCCAGTGACTTCTCAGCACTGCCAGCTTCTTCTCTATCTCTTTTTATGCATGGTCATTGTTAGTACTCCTACTGAAACCCATCTTTTTGCTGGCCTCACATCAGAGATTCACCAAAATCTGGCTGTGCTCTCGGGACCTGGTAGCGGCACGCTTGGCAAAAGATGACTTCTGGTTGATGGCTGTAGCTAAAGCGGGAGAAGGTTTACTCTGTAGCTCAGTGGTCAGAGTAAAGTGGAAGGATTAAACGCTGCTTGTCTGTACAGGTGGGGTTGCTTCCATTTCCTAGGGGTCAATTGGCTACTTTTGGAATAGAGAGGACAAAGAACAGTGTCCCATAGGTTTGTGGGATAGCATTGGCTAACTCTTAGCCTGAGTTGCATCCACAAATGCAAAACGATGAAGTTTGGTCCCGAGTCAGTGGGACCTAGGCTCGAATTGACTCATCCTGCAAGGTCCTGGGGCCTGGGCCTGAGTACGACAGGATTGTGTGTAAACAGAAGAGGGGTTTGGGCTCAAGCCTGTGTCTGAGTCCAGGCTTGCATTGCAGTGTAGCCATACCCCGAGTGTCGCTGCATTGAGACATTGGCACATCGGTGATGGCGAATCATCCCATTGAGACTACTCCTGTGCATAAGTGTTTGGAGGATGAACTGGGGCCCTAAAGCTGTATTTTGTATTGTGTAGCAGGCCCACTGGGTAATGGGTGATTCTGTTCTTTCAGCAGGATGTCCAGTATATCTTTACTTGTAGCGTTTTGGAGCATCCCCAACAAGCTAACATCAACTCAGAGAAGTACCCTGAAGGAGATCTGAAGTTGGATTCTGAGCTGATCCTGCTCAGGGTTGATTCTGCTCAGCACTGGTTGCCTGGTTGATTCCCAAAATGGGTCATGAGGGATACCTCATATTGCTCTCTAGTGACCCTCCTCCCCTGGCCCAATGAAAGAATAGCACTAGTGGGCTATACTAATGAATGCATCAGACTCTCCTCACACAGAGGAAAGGGTTACCCTTCCTTGCAGAAGAGAGTAAAGAGAAAAATGTTGAGGATGTTAGAGGCCACTCCTTCCAAAAAAAATTATTGAGGGTGTTTAGAAATGAGCTGCTGAGCTCAGTTCTCTCTGAGTTTGTTTGTGGGAGCCATAACACTTGGCTGTCATGAAAAAAATCAGGCAGATACAGTTAATACAATAGGATTTATTTTTGTTCCACCCTTTCAAGGGTATTGCAGGACACTTAAGCCAACTGTTAGCTATGGAATCTGCAAATACAAATAAACTCTGTGGCTGAGGGACAAGAACATTCAGGGCATGTGCAAGGCACATATCATCCAGGTACTGTAAATGTGTAGAAACCTCCCCCCCCAACCATCTCCTCTGCACAGATACCTGTTTGCAGGCACAGTTGTGGTGCCTGCACACACACACATGGGCATGTTAGTTCTCTCTGAGCTTGAATGCTCTTGTTCTGTAAGAGCCTTTCCCTTAAATGTGTACTGTACTAATGTGCTCTGGGCTTCAGCTAGCTGCAGACTAATTGAAATATAAACATTTCCTTTGGAATATCAAACAGAATAACCACAGAACGATTTAGAGATAATAGCTTCATTTCTCTTTATGACACTTGTGTTTGTGAAATGCTATTTTCAGGATAGTGGTGACTGCTAATGTGTCTATTTTTAATTTTTTTAAATTAGAACTTGGTCGTTGCCAATGGAGGTCTGGGTAATGGTGTGAATAGACACCAACTGCTCAGCTTAGTAGAGGAATGTGGATTGGTGGAAGCACTCTTAATGCCTCCAAATAAACCCTATTCAGTTGTGAAATATGGGTCTACAGAAGAAGCCAAGAAAGCTTACGACACTCTCAATGGGAAAGAGATAACGCTGGAGGACTCCAACCAAAATGTTACTCTGTATGTTAACTTTGTGGAAAAAGGTATCAATATTCTGCTATCCCATAAAGCATCATTGTTCTTCCTTTGCTTTTCAGTTGCTTGTTATAGTGGAATTGTGGATAGAATTCTGGCCCCATGAGAGTCAATGGAAGTTTTGTCATGGACTTCAGTGGGATCAGAAATTGACTGTATATTTTTGAACCGTGTTTGGTGAATCATTCCTGGTTTTTGTCTTTTATTTTATTATATGGCACTTAGAGCAATCTGTGGATGCTTGCAACAGTACTTTATGTGGCTAAATAAAATAGATGAATAAATACATATATCAGATAGAAGGGTCAGCTTTTCCTGGAACCTGAAAAGCTAAATTAATTGCCCAAAAGGATCAAACAATAATAGAAGCAATAGTCTACTTTCTCCTTAACCAAAGTCTAGGGAAAAAAGAGGGGTCTTGTAGCATACCCTGAAATCTGGTCTGTTGTAGTCTGAGGCATGGAGTAAATGCCAGAACTAAAGACTCTTCACAGAAAATGTCCTGCTAGCAGCTCCTTCTTATTTAATGCTAGCAGGCAGCATCTGGAACACCTCCATGAGCACATTTGGTTGTATCAGGTTGAGAGAGAGATGGTCTCTCTGGTAGCTTGGTGCCAAACCATTTGTTGCTGGAGAGGAAGGATGGTCTTTGTGGTGAAGACAATAGGTTGGGACTTGGGAGGTCTGAGGTCAGTTCCCATTCTACAGATTTCCTGTGTGACCCTGGCCAAGTCTCTTGTTCTCTCTGCACCTTAGTTTCTCATCTGTGAAACAGGAACAATAACGCTTGCCTGTTTAGATTGTGAACTCCGTCTCTTTGTGTTTGTAGAGCACCTAGCACAATGAGGTCCTGATCTTGGCCCCTAAACTCTACCATAGTACAGATCATTTTCAGTAATAATTCATAGGGCTGCAAGTTGGGAGCCTGTTACATGTCATTTTCTGTCAAGATAGGTGTTGCAGTGAACATTTCATCTCATCTGGTTGCAGAGCTACAAATGGCCATCTTAATTTTATATAATTTCTTACATTTAAGAAACGGCATATAGCATTCAGTCTTATAGCATTCAGACATACTTTCTTCACTGTGTTCTATGCTTGTCAACCATGAGCAGTGACAAATGCTGAGTCCTGGCAAAATAAAATTGACTCCAACTAGAATCTCCCCTGAAATGCGTGGGGAAGTTTTGACTTTTATTTTGACAGACTAATCAGATATTTTTTGAGAGTGGAAAACACTAAGTCTCTCAGGTGCTACACAGTGAGATTTGAGAATTGGGTTGTATAGCACAGAACTTGGATTCTGATCCTGTTTTATGCTACCAAGGAGGATAATTAGTTCAGATGATGATCAATCTAGGGTTTATCATTATTGATAAAAGAACACAAGTGGATCATTCCATAAGCAGTAGCACTGTTTTATTTTTATACCCATAGTGCATTGGGAGGACATTATACCTATTAGCTTGCCTCCAGGCCTGATGATGGTTGAAGAGCTTGTGTCTCCTGAAGAAGAACAAAAGTTGTTGGAAAGTATTGATTGGACAGAAAATGAAGTAATTCAAAATGGTTAGTAGAACCACAGAAAGTGATACCTTCAAAAATAACTGCAAATTGTCCTTTTGTTGAATTTAATTTCTGCAAGAAGTCTGCATCTTAGATAATTTATTCCTTAAAATCATTCTGTATATTTAGTCCTTTTAAAATTGAGTTTATATCATACAGTTACAATGAACCAGAGGTATGTGGTGTAAGGTGATCCCCATAAATGGGTTAATTTGAATTATGCTCCTGCTTCCAGAAGCAGCTACTGTAGAATCATTTCCTGAGAGCATGGTCAGTCAGTGAGTTTATTCTCAGAATGCAGCACCTGTAGTTTGATAGCTTGCCTGGGATCTGGAGCTTTTCGAGCACCAGAGAGAAGTCAAAGCTCCCTTCCCAGTTGCTCATATAGTTTCAAATGAGCTCAATGGAGTTAAATTTCTTAACAAAGCCAGTTATTTTTTCCAGTTAGCTTCCATTTTACAAAATAACTGCTCCTTGACACAGCACAAAGCATTATATTGACTTTAGTTAGTGTTCAGTGTAATGATGCAAGGAAGTGAAAGTTCCTACTATGTTCATATCATGAGCTTGTCCAAAGTGTCAGCCATGGCTCAAGAAAATTGGTACTGTTGTCAGAGAGAGACAAACACAAGGTCCAGGGACCTACAGCCCTTGCTCCCATGTGTAAGCATTAACGTCTGTGGGATTGCTGCTGTGTGTAAAAGCATCGGGGTTTTGACTTCAAAGAGAAATGGTACTAAAGCTCTATGTTGTTTAATCACTCTTAGTACATGGGAAAGTAGAGTTGTGTATTGAGAGTGAGGTTCACAAATAATAGTATTTTCAACTATTGAATAGTTCTTGAGATGCACAGAGATTATATGGAATAGGCATTAGGCCGATACCCTGCAAGCATAGCAAATTGTGTAAATAAATATATTGTACGCATTTTAATGTTTTTACATTGTTTAATTTTTTCTGCTTCGCAGCCCAGAAGTCTTTAAAACACAGAAGGGTAAAACATTTTGGATACGAGTTTCGATATGATAACAACAATGTAGATAAAGATAAACCATTGCCTGGAGGTGAGAACTTTCCTATGAAAAAACATTTTAAAATGGCATTTGTTTTAAGTCTGTTTTCCAACAGATACACACAGAACCTAACTTAAGTACAGTGTAGTGTCCCAAGAAGTTGTGTAACTAAAGTCCTGATTAAGGAAGGCACTTAAACAGATGTGTAAATCCAATTAACTTCAATGGAATTTAAGGAATTTAACCACCCTTCTTGAATAGGGATACTTTTCTGAATCACTGCCTTAGTAATCATATTTTAGTGTGCATGAATGGAACCCATTTTTAATCACTTATAACTTTGTATGTTTAAAAAAGTTTGAAAAAAAATCATGGCTGCCATTCTTCACTGAGGTCTAGCCAAATGTGGATTGTGAACTTCTAAATTTCAGTCGTTTTTTGAGTAATCGCTATATGAGGATCATTTCAGATTCATTTTTGTACTGGAAAAACGGTGTGTACACACACACACAGAAACAGACACACACACAAAAACGTTCAAGTTATTCAAGATGGTAAAAATATAATACTTAAAAAATATTTTTAACACATTAAATAACTTGAAAATGGCTGAATGGATTTTCCTTATACTTTCCAAAACAACTCTCTTTTGTGCTGAAATCAATTATGAAAACTTTCTAAAAAATTGTCCTTTGAGTCTGAGAGCTGTGAGTCACAGAAAACAAAGCGAGCCATCCACAACCTAGCTGTATAAATAATAAAATATAGAATTGAAAGTTAAACACGAGTGTTTAAGTTGACATGTATACCGTTTCCCCTGGACAGGGGCAAGTTACATTATATTTCGTCTGAAATTGTGCTTAATCATAAAAGTGTTGATATTTGTCTTGGCTATTTTGTGGCCTCCAGCTAGATGTTAAATGGTCTGTGTGTGTGTGACAAACATAAACAGAGGGAACAAGTTTTGGAGAGAAAAAGCAGTAATAACCATCAATATTGACAGATTGCTGAAAAGAATATTTCTTAGCATAGCATTCAAGTGTGCTGTACTTCGCTGAATTTTACAGTTAAGTTTTCGTCCTGTATAGTAGCAAACTGCAAACTCTCTGAAGGTTTCATTTTTGCATATTACTGATAAAATACTTCAAATTCAATAGATTTATTAGGAGACCTTATTTAATTCAATGTTTGAATCAGTAGCAGGCTTTAAGGGTTAAATTTTAAGGTTCAAATTTTCAAAGGGGTCTGTCGTAGTAAATGTAAACTCCCCTGTGCCACTGCAGATGCTCCCATTTGCATAGCACTGGAAGCTACAAAAGATCAGGAAGAGACTCAGTGAGGGAGAGAGTCCTGGTCAGTCAGTCAGGAGACTGGAGGAGGTTTGTGGGGAAAGCTGCAAGGAGCAGAAAGCTCTCTGCAAGATCATCCCTGGGAAGAGGGAGGAATTGGAGACGGTATGTTTGGGATCTGAAGGTAGGAGAGCAGCAAGTGGGGTTTGCTGACTGGCAGCCCCAAGCCAGAGAGCCAGGGCCGAAAGGCTGGAGACGGCAGGAGGAGCAGCAGAGGGAGTTGCCTGCTGGAGCTAAGGGTGGAGAGGGCTGACAGCAGGGGAACAGCAGAGGGGCTTACCCATTGACATTGCAGGGCCAGAGAGTGAGACTGAGAGGAACCATGAGGTGTGAGGGATGCTCCCAGCAGAGAGGCAGTTGGGGTTCCAGCTGGGACGAGTGGGATTGCACTTTGGTTGGAAGAGCCCGGTGACTGTCCTGGTGCAAGGACAGGAAAGGGCTGCATTGGAGAGCTGGGTTGTGGTGAGAGATGCCAGGGCTGTGTCTTGCATATGCTGGGGGAAAACTGGACTATGATAATGGGACTTTTGTTATGATTTATGTGGACTGTACTTTTTTTAATAAGATAACCCTACAAGGGCTGTATTCGCCTTCAGAAAGATTCTGTTGACTATTCTGGGGGAGTCTGCAGGAAGGAAACTGAGGGAGGCATGTCTGTCATTCAGCAGCCTGCCATAGGAATGACTGCCCTAAGACAGGGCTGTAACTCAGCCTTTAATTTTGTGCAAAGCACTTGTTCTCCTGGGTGAAATTCTGCACCCATTGGGGTGAATGGGGATTTTGCCATTGATTTCAATGACACTAAATTTGGCATAGAAATTCTACATTCAAACAGTGGGTTCAGTGCTGTCAGTGCTTTGTGTGTGGAGGGCTTCTAAAAACTCCTCATAGTCTGTGCAAGTTACACATGTAGAGGGTTTGCAGGATTAGACCCACTATTTCCATGCACACATCATAGTGAGTACAAAATTGCCTATGTAATTGATGGGGTGCGCAGACTTACATGCCCTATTTTGGCTATTGTATTTTATCATATTTCTGTGTATTTTGTCCAGTTATTAGATTTCTCCTTCACCAAAAGCAGGAAAAAAGAATAGGAAAACATCTGGTTTATACTTCTGTTTGTAATAACAGGGCTCCCAGAAATTTGCAGTGTGCTTCTGGAAAAGTGCTTGAAGCAGGGATATATCAAACATAAACCTGATCAGTTGACAATAAATCAATATGAACCTGGACAAGGTAAGTGCATTTGCCCTTTTTTAAAAAAAAAAAATCAAACTCAATATTTTATCTAGGATTGAAAAGAGAAAACCAGCTACAATGGCTGTGATTCGGAGCCAGCACTTCTGCATCTGCTAAGTTCGACAGGGATGCTTTCATGAATTGAGGGCGGTGTCTGGATGCAGTGTTCCTAACTTGGGAACTCACATTTAGAGAATACCAGGGTAACTGAGATTAGAATCTGGCCCAAGCGTCTTAGACCAGGCCATGAAAGCTGATTGTGTAATAAAAGAGTTGGTAACCTGGAGAGAGAAACAGTCCGTGTACAACAGGATCAACCAAACACATTTTTAACTCGCTTCCTGGACAAAGATTCAAGAAAACCACCTGGTCCAAGTATAATTGCAGGAGTTTCAACGGGCTGGCCAAACCTCAACCTTTCCTGCCATGTTCTCCCAGCAACAAGAAGCCCCTTTCTATAAGTACATGTGAGAGCATCTTCAGGGTGATGCAAACTGTATCCCTGTATTGGAGGAAGGGAGTGCTGCTCCAACAATCTCTTCCAGACTCAGTAGGATAGAAGAGGTAGTTACTTCCACTCAGGCATCCACAGGGTAAAGCATATGCTGTGCTTTTTGCTGAGTTCAGTCATCAAGGCAAGGTACCTGGCTTTGGCTTTCCCTTCTCTGGAATATATCTGGTTTGTCCTTATGCATGAAGGACAAACACTTCTCTTCCAGAATTATTCTCTGACAGTGTGCTTAGTATCTGCCATCTTAGGGTCTAGACATCTGACCTCGTTTGTTCACGTATCTGACAACCAGTTAAATTGGTATGGTTATGTGCTGCTGGCTTGGTTATCTGAATTAATTAGTATGAATTGTAACTTTCTTCCACAAATACAGGATATGTATAAAACCTTTCTTAAGCACTAATCATTTAGGACATTAATTAGCGTACAGTATGTGCAATCCAGTGCATTCATATAAATACTATCCAGTATCTGTACTGAGTCAAATTCTATCCCTACCTCCTAAACTTTTCAAGGCAGGGACACTGACTTCCGTTTTCAAAAAGGATTAGTGATTTTGGGAACCTCAGTTTTTGGTGGCTACCTTTAAATGGGCTTCATTTTTTTGAGGTCACTTTGAGAAAATCAGGCCTCTATAAGGTATTTCAAGTTGAAGATCCAAAAATTCAGGCACCTGAAATCTCTATTCACTTTCAAAAATTTAGGCCATTGTCTCTTAGTATGTGTCTGTGCAGCTCCTGGCACCATAAGATCCTGATTTGAGTGTTTGACTGCTGCTACAAAGAAATAATAGATGCACATGTGTTTTATCAGGCTGACCTCAATACATTTCTGAGGGCAGAATTTCTACAATTCATGTTGTAACATAGCAAACTTGCTGTAAGAAGCTTAACCTATGTAGTTCTGTATGTGATTAAGTACATTGCTCCTCTTGAAACTAATGGAAGTCAATACATTTGCATCTGGGGGCAAAATCTGGCTTCTGATTTTGGTACTGTGTATAGGACTGGCCAAAACAATTAGAACAAAACCTTTTCTTGTTGGAAAATGGGATATTGTAAAAATCAAAACTTTCTGCAGGAAGAGATCAATTTTGACAGAAGTTTTGATCAGGAGAATCTAAGTGAAATGTTTAATTTGGGGTCAGGTCGACATTAGTCTGTGTGCCTTCCAGAGCAGCTGTAGTGCCTCATGGAAGTTGTATTTCCAAGTCCTTCATGTCCCCATTCTCCCCGTGGGCCTTGCTCTCTGGCCAGACTATGTCTCCCGTGATACATTGGAGTCTCCCTGTGGCTGAGCTACTGCAGGGCATTTTGAAAACAGATGTTGATTTGGGATGAAAACAATTGTTGAAATATCAGAATTTCCTATGGGAGGGGAAGGAAATTCTATTTTTTGGTCTGCTGTAGTACTGCATTACACATAGTAGGCATAAAAATGCACAAGGTTACTGTGTTGTGGTTTACACATGGACAGCTGTGAAAATGGGACTTGGGAGAAGGTTACATTAAAAGTGATGGTATTACATTATAACTGCAGGGACTATTTATTTATTCTCTGTTTTTTGTGTTGTAGGTATTCCTCCTCATATTGATACTCATTCTGCTTTTGAGGATGAAATAACCTCTCTCAGTTTAGGAGCTGAGGTATGCTTAATATTTCTTTTTATATTTTGATTATACTCAATGGACATGAAAATAAGATCTGAGTAGATCTTAATAAAAGGTTCAGTGTTTTAAATAACATTTTTTCTCACTCTTTTGTGTCAGATGTCTTGCATGTTAACCTGTAACAATAGTGCGATACCTAAAGGGGTGAAATTCTGGCCCCATTGAAATCATTGCCATTGACTTCAGTTGGGCTAGGACTTCACCATAAAATAAAATCTTCCATGAAACTGACTGTTTTAAACTACTAGCGCTCAATTCTCCATTGCCCATCCTCAGTTTTATTAGCACCTTCAAAACTCTCATATCATTACTCCTTTGTATTTCTCTACCTCAATTCTTCCTGTACCATTCCCTATTAGTGCCTCTCTCCTATTATTACTGCGTTTATTACAGTAGCTCGCAGAGACCCTTTTGGGGTAAACACTGTACAGACACATAGCTAGAGACAGTCCCTGCTCTAAAGAGCTTACATCCAAAACAAACAAGACATGCAAAGGGTGGGAAGAGAAATGGAGGCACAGAGAGGTGAAGGGACTTGCCAGGATCACACAGCTGGTCATTGGCAAGGCTGGGAATAGAATCCATGTTTTCCTGCTCCTAGCTCAGTTCCCTCTCCACACCTCTTTTTCTGTTCTTCTTTGTAATTCAGTTCTTGTACTGCACTTATTGCCGTGGTATGAGAGCATCCATACCCACTCTCTACTTTGTGCCTTCTGTACTTGGAACAGCGTCACAACAAACATTGGCTAAGTGCCAACCCCATCTTCCTTCCTATCATTCCTAAATACTTACATGTTTTGCAGTACTTTCATGCACAAACACTCACACACAACTCCACTATGCAGTACTCCCGTTGCTATATTGTATTCTTTGGGAGAGGGACATTGCATGTATTCTAGCCATTGTTAGTCACCACATACATATGCGGTGCTATTTAATTCCCAATGAGACCACTAAGTTTGTATAACAGTGGACGGTAAAGGTCTAATTTTCAGTGGGGCCTTGTTCCTGTACAGGCACATTTTATGAACTAATGACTACACATGTAGGTGATCTGTGCTGTCACTTGCTCATTCAGGTACTAGTACACAAAGAATGCAAGTATGTGCACCTGCAAAAATGCACCTGCACAAATGGAGATTGAATGTGGATAATCAGGCCCTGGAGGTGTGAAACTGTAACCTGATTGTTAGCCTGTGGTTGTGCTGCTGTGGATAGACAGAGGGAGAGAGGCATAGTCATGCAATCTGAGCACAGAACTGAGAGCCAGGAATTCCTAGGAGTTCTAATCAAAGCTCTGACACTGACTTCCTCTTTGGCTTTGGGCTGGTCGCTTAGGCCAATGTTTTCCAAAGTGTCCGCTAACGGTGGATGCCTCACATGTCTCTCGGACCAGCTGTGAGTATAACATGAATAGGATCAGTGCATGCTCCCTTATTTTGCGCAGCCCTGTTTTGGAGATCCCCCCTTTTCCTCTAGCTGTAGTTTATCTTCATGCCTATTCAGTTTTTGGCTTGTTATTGAGGCAGTAGTTTCTATATTATTCTAATCTAAAGTGTTTTTAGCAATGTGGGCATCTGTCCATTAGAAAATGGGCTGAGGCCTTCAGTATATTTTATGTTAAGTCCCTGCACTGGAAATAGTTGGCTAGAGGAGAGAGGCTTTGTATCCTCTTATCAGTCCCATAACCAATCCAGTCCTGCCCAATTTATTTTTTTTAATAGATGCTCAACATTTAGACGTAGGCATTGGGAACAGCCTGTCAGAAAGTTCTGTTCCTGTACAGCCCAAAATTGTAATGTCTTTTCATGATAGACCATTGACACACTTCTCTGATGAAGGTAGCCAAAGTGTATATTTAAGGGCTAGTAAAACGATCTCAATGGCCCATAAATTACTGCATTATTTGACAGCCTTTCCTTCTGGTACCTAACTGTTTAAACTTCGGTAATACACATTGTTTGTATGTTGAGACCCTCATCTGCATTTAATATGTTAATATAAGCTGCAGTAGTATGCACTTCGCTATTTTAGCATTTCTTTGTCTGAGCCCAACATTACAGCATGCGTTTTGTACTCATCTTTTGTTCTCTTTATCCTTTCACGTTTATCTAGCACATTCACTGGGATATGCAGTGCAGTTGTAGCTGCATCAGTTCCAGGATTTTAGAGAGACAAGGTGGGTGAGTTAATATCTTTTATTTCTGTTGGTGAGAGACAAGCGTTCAAGCCCCACACAGCTCTTCTTCATGCGTGGGAAAGGTACTCTCAGCATCCCAGCAAAATGCAAGGTGGAACAGATTTCCCAGACCTGAAGAAGAGCGCTGTGTGGCTTGAAAAGTTGTCTTTCTCACCAACAGACATTGGTCCAATAAAAGCTACTACCTCACTCACCTTGTTTCTCTAACATTCACTGGCATGTCCATTTACATCTTTTAATACATTTGCTCCACCTGAATATTGTATGATTGAACAGGATTTATTCCTGATTTCAGCCTGAGTGTCATTCCCTGTTCTTCTTGGTTCTGACTTGTTATTCCAGTTTGCTTTGCATCCATAATGAAAAAAAAAATATAATCATTGTTCTATCTTTCCTTTATTCATCTCCAACATCATACTTTTAAAAGAGAATTGCCCTGAAGCTTAGGAACTACCATAATAAACATGTTAAATATAAAGAAACAGACTAGCAGTCTCTGGTCCACTGTTCTCTCTCTGAGCCGGGCCACTACTACATACTGTAAAAGAAGGAAAAACATCATAATGCACGTGCATAATTTATGTTTGTACTAAGCCATGGGGGGATATTTCATTCTGACCTCTACCTGATGAACAACTTATACGCACATGAGGATTGAGCACCCTTCTAACATTTATCCTAGCTAGCGCAACTGCAGAATGTTATTTCCATTCATATAAATGGCTAATCTTGTTTTTTGAAATCTGTCTATCTTAGGTTCTTATTGCATTCCCTCCCTCCCATCACCACAGTATCTGAGCGCTTAAAAATCTTCAGTGCATTTATCCACACAACACCCCTTTGTGCTTTATCTCCATTGTACAGATGGGGAGCTGGTGCATGGGGGGCTCTGTGATTTGCCTGAGTCACATAGGAAATCTGTGCTGGAGCAGGGTTTCCCAAGTTCTTGTCTAGTGCCTTAGCCAGTGAACTATTCTTCCTCTCAAATATACAAAGTTATTTACCTCAATAATATCCTGCAGTGTAACACACACTGTTCAGTATCTTTCCTTTTCTTACTAATGAATGAGTCCGTCCGGTCGGAAAGTTCTTCAGACCATTCCTTTCTCAGATCAACCTGTGCAAGTCTAATTTGTTTTTGTGATAAACTTAGTAATGGTTTCTGCCTCCCACTCTTTGTTTAGAAAGCACTGAAAACTGTTGCCCACTCCAGAGGCAGAGTTGTGTTTGAGAGGACAGCATTTAGCAGCTCATAGATCGTACACCTAAATGTTTAAAAAGTAATCCCAAAAAAGGAAATAGGGAGCCTGATTTTCCTCTCTGTTGTGCTGCAACTCCACTGGAATCCAGGGTGTGATGCTGCTGTAAGACAGGTAGAATGGAGTAGGGAATCGAGCCCAAGGTGTTTCTCCTTCCCCCTCCCCCATTTACTGTGATTACACATGTCTGTATCATGCGGGGAGGAGCAATACAGGAAATAATACCTATCACTATTAAAGATAGGACATATCCTCTAGAGAGGTTACAGGGCTGACTAAACCTGGCCTTGAAGTGGAGAGGCAGGAGCTCAAAGAAGGGAGAGGAGATAGGTTTACAGAACACCAAAGGATAGCTGGAGGGATTGAAAGAGAGAGAGACCGTGACGAATCCTGTGAAGTGCATAGCACCTTCAGAGAGGTGTAGAGAGTCCTGTCTCCCACTGAGCTTCCATGGGAGCTGAGGCCATTTGCGCAGAAAGTGCTCAGCACCTTGCAGCATCGGACTCAGTGGGAGTGACCCACATCTCTTGGGCAACTACAGGGTTGAGTGAAGCCACCAAAACGTCCTGTTGGGCTTCCATAGGGCATACCATTCACTGTATTCCCCTTGCCTTTAGGAGCTACTACAATATCAATAATAATAATAGGAAGAAGACTGAGCACTGAGTTCAATTTTCCTTTCTTTGCTGAGAAAATGTCACAATAGAAAAAAAAAAAAGAAGCAGGGGATAAAACCAATCTTGAGGATTTAACTGTTCATTCTCCTCTTCCTGAAAGTGTCCATTGTTTGAACAAAATGCAGTGAAACAGGACACAGCAGCTCTTTTACAAATAGCTTCCACTGTTTGGGGGAGGCTGTTATTTTCTCTGCCTCCATATGGGGTCTCTAGAGATGCATAAGTTAATGCCTCTTATCAGAAGAGCATGGCTTCTATTTGAGGCTAACTTTGCAATGATCTCAGAAGTCATGGTTTAAGCTTGTGAAAGGAGTTAGGGTTTCCTTTTGCAGACCTGCAGTGACTGTGAAAGGAGCTTAATAATAATAATATTTTCCCTCTTTGAGCTTCCGGATACTGGTTTAATTTGATGTTTAACCACAGTATCACAAGTGAGTCTCAGTTAGCTTCTGATCCCTTGTTAAAAAGGTAGAAACATAGGAATTGCGATATCAGAACAGCCCAATGGTCTGTCTCATTTGATGTCTTGTCTTTGACATTGATGTATTCTGGATGCTTTAGAAGACGACATGATAGTCCCATAATGTACCTAAATGTACTATTATATAGAACACAGACTATAACTTGGTATTGCGGGACAGCCTTTTTTCCTGACCGTGGATCTCCTACCTTCAATGGTGCAGTGCAGTCCCATTCCCCATCATCCCAAACAGTAAAGTGGAACAGTCTGTTTGCAACAGGCCTCATTTGTTTTGGACAAGGGAAGTTTCAGGATGTTCAGCTAATCAGCTAGATTCATGGGTCAGGTTTAAATAGTGGTGCAGAGAGCTTGGGGTGTCCCTAAACTCAGCCAAAGTCCCACACATCTTAGAATTTCTTCTGGATAATCTAACTATGGCTATTAAGGCTCTCAATCTAAAAAGACAACTTGTGGCTTTATCCAGCATCTTGGAAGCAGGGAACACCAGAAAAAGACAGGCCACAGAATCCTTAAAGATATTCATGAGCAGCTCTGGTCCAACACTGATCCTGTGGAGCATCCCGCTATTAACCTCTTTCTGTGCAGAGAACTGGGTCTATTTATTTCTACACTTTGTTTCCTATATTTTAATCTGTTTCTAATCCATATGATGTTAAGACATAGATGTCGGGAGGACATTTCCCCTCACCCTGTAATAAAACGAAGATTTCTTAACAGCCTCTTGAGAGGGATCTTATTAGAAGCCTTTTGAAATTCTAGATTATGTCTAGTGGCTCTCATTTACCTACTGTCTTGTTAACTCTTTCTAAGAATTCAGACAAGTTAGACAGACACTACTTACCTTCACGTAAGTCGTGCTGTCCCAATTGTATTTTGCTTATCTTCTTTAGACACCCGCTCGGTTTAATGTTTGCCTGCTTTTTTGTTTCCTTTATTTGTCTTTCACAACAGGCAGACAGTATTTTATGGGATTGATTAATTGTTCTGATGATAATTATGAGGGTTTGAGCAAAATTATTCCCTCTTTACACTAACAGCTTAACTGTACTAAGTGAAATTGTTAAATAAAAGCAAACATTCTTTTAAAAAGTGTGTTAGAGCCTTTGCACCTCCCTGGAAAAATATCTGACTTAATATTTTAATCACTGCAGTGTAACCTTGAATAAGACCTAGGAGTTAGTCCAAGCTATTGTGCTTGAAATAAGAAGGGTCTGTCTTCACTGCATGAAAAGTCACCTCATCAAACCATTGTATGGATTCCCTTGAGCATGCAGTAAGGATAGCACACCTTGCATCTGCATAGAACTGCCATCCCAAGCATGTTTTACAAGCATTGGTTGGGTGCTGGAAATGGTGCAGTCTCCAGTTGTTTCTTTGCACTAGAGGGGGAAGCCACAAGGGCTGCAGGTGCACTTGTTCATCCAATCCCCCTGAATATGTGCCACAACATAGTAGTTCATGGTTGGAAGTAACAAAAAAGCTCCTGCTCCCATAAGCAGTTTTGGGCATCATAAATGGGGCCCTACCAAATTCACAGTCCATTTTGGTCAATTTCACAGTCATAGGATTTTTAAAATAGTAAATTTCATGATTTCAGCTATTTAAATAGAGTTGCGGGAGGGTGGGGGGAGGGTTGCAAGGTTATTGTAGGGAGGGTTGTGGTACTGCTACCCTTACTTCTGCGCTGTTGCTGGTGGCAGCACTGCCTTCAGAGCTGAGCAGCTGCAGAGCAGTGGCTGGTAGCGGGTATGGTATTGCCACCTTTACTTCAGAGCTGGGCCCTCGGTCAGCAGCCACCACTGTCTGGCTTCCCAGTTCTGAAGGCAGCAGTGCAGAAGTAAGGGTGGCATGGCATGGTATTGCCACCCTTACTTCTGCACTGTTGTTGGCGGGGCACTGCCTTCAGAGCTGAGTGCTCAGCCAACAGCCACTACTCTCTAGCCGCCCAGCTCTGAAGTCAGCCCAGAAGTAAAGGTGGCAATGCTGCATCCTCCCTAAAATAATCTTGTGACTCCCCCGCCACTCCCTTTTGGGTCAGGATCCCCAATTTCAGAAATGCTGGTTTCCCTGTGAAATCTGTATAGTATAGGGTAAAAGCACATAAAAGACCAGATTTCTCGGTCTGTGATGTGTTTTTCATGGCAATGAGTTTGGTAGGGCCCTAATCATGGGATAGATGCTTTAAGAATCCCAGAATGCATTGGTGTAATCACAGTTGTAGGGCAGGCTGGGGTGGATGTGCCAAACAATGCTGTTTTGTGAACATACCAAATTGTTGTAGGGTCAAGTAAGACAACCATTTAATGCAGCCTACGTTCATGTGACGTTTTCCTTGAATATATGTGTCCTATATGTCTATTACCAAAGCAATGTCCACTCCACACTGAGCTTGGGGCTGATATAAAACCTGTCAGAGAAAAGACTCCTGTTCACTTCAATGGGTGTTGAATTTGGCCCTCAGAGAAAGGGAACAAAAACTATTCCTCAGCTCTGCCTGGGAACATTTGCGATATATTCACTATTTTTAGGCAAGAAAGAAATAGTCTATTCAGAAAACATACTGTTCCCAGTTTTTTTGTGTCTGACCTTCTGTTTTTTCCCATTTTAATTAAAGATTCCTCCCGTCACCTTCATGTCCTACCGTTGCTTCCACTTGATCAGTTGTTATTTTCATCTTTGCAGGGTTCCTGGAAGCTCAGGTTCCTCTTTCATATAAATTGTTCAAATGGGACTCCATGCTGTAAATTCTGAATCCCCGCCTCCCCATTCTCCCTCCCACAGTGACATATACTTCTAGGCTAACTTCTCACTTAGCCAAAAGATAACTGCAGACACCCAATGTGAGTGAAGACATGGCCAAGCATCTATTTTCATGAAAGCTGCTGCAGTCTACTTACAGATCTTGCTTCACAGTGAGATGCCATCAAGACAAGCATTCACTCAGAGTTGCCCCAAGAATTATGATGCTCTCGTCATTTCTCTGGGAACTGTTTGACAGTAATTTGCTGTGAAGCAAGACAGAAGCATCTGATTCTTACCTCACCCCCATCCCACCAGCTATTGTTAAGGTACAAAGCCAAAATTAAGTTACCAAATCAGCTGAATTTTTAAAGGATGTTTTTAAAAAGTATTCTGGGGGTTTTTTTTTCCATTTTGATGAATTTCTCTGAGTCCCTGTCGCTTCTTTACACTTGCTGTGGTATAGTGAACCTTAGAACCCTTCTAAGGTGCCACAAGGACTCCTCATTGTTTTTGCTGATACAGATTAACATGGCTACCACTCTGAAACTTAGAACCTTTGTTTTCACTGCCAAGGGCCTCACCCGAGAGAGCACCTGAGGAAATTTGGCTCTCACTTCTCTCCACTGTAGGAGCTGGTGACATACCCAGGGTACAGTCAGCATTGCTGAATAGCTGTGTCTCCTCAGTTCTCCAACCTGGGATGGCATTTACACTGCTTGATTGGTGAACTGCCACTCCTGACCTGTTAATACACAGCTTCCAGCGTGTAACTTGCTCTCAGCTATATTGTATTGAGTACTACTAGCTAGCCACTCATGAATTACACTGCAGAAGAACACCAGCAGATTCTCTAGTCCCAGACTTTCCCCCAGATATGTGCCTCTTGTATGGCCCAGCACACTAGTGGACAAAACGAGCTCATATGAAGTCCTCTTTTCATCAGTGGAAAATGATGTGAACCAGCTTTGTTATTCCAAATAGAGTTTCCCACACTCTTTAATCCATACACATTGGTTAACTAAAACAGTGCAACAAGTTAATAAACTTCAGAAAGAAAAGAAAGATTTTAAGTGACTACAAGTAATAAGGCGTAAAGGTCAGGATTGGTTACAAAGAAAATAAACTGAATAAGCTAAGTGAACTTAAAAGCAAAAAGGTTTCTCTCAGCATAAGTTTTGTAGTCGGCTGGCAGCCCACACCCCCAGTTTAGTTCCTTAAGAGTCATTGATGTCATGAGCAGAGATGAAAGAGGAGAGTGAGGTCAAGCATTTTTCTCCCCTCTTTATAATGCAATCTTGCTGAGTCATAGTGACAAACAGTCTCTTGTGGACTTGAGGTTTGAACCGTCCTTCAGATGAAATGCAAATTTTTTGTGCATGCCTTCTCTGCTAGAGAATGGCCGCTTAAGCAGGTGATAGTCCATTAACACCTTGCTGGGATATCAGTGTGTCTTTGTCTCTGAAAACTGGTTTGGGCCTGCTTCTCTAACTTGGAATATGTTACAGGAATGTTATACAGTAAAATCTTATAACTTCACGTACAATGTTGGTACACACACTTTTTCAGGACAATAATGTTCAACAGATTATGAGCTTCCAAATAATACCTCACAAGGTATGCTTTGTACAGAATTTGTCATAATGCTGTAAAGTGGTGAACGTAATTGTATAGACTGTTACAGAGCCCCTTTTCCTAACTTTCTCTTACTGCTCTCATCAACAAACAATGAGCTTCCTGCCCAGCATTCGTGGGCTCATTCCTCTTACTTGCCCATGAATTGTGTTCATAGAATCATAGAACATGAGGGTTGGAAAAAAGCTCAGGAGGTCATCTAATCCAACCCCCTTCTCAAAGCAGGGCAAAACCCAACTAAATCATCCCAGCCAGGGCTTTGTCAAGCCGAGCCTTAAAAACCTCTAAGGATGGAGATGTCACCACTTCTTAGGTATCCCATTCCAGTGCTTCGCCAGCCTCCTAGTGAAATAGTTTTTCCTAATATCCAACCTAGACCTCCCCCACTGTAACTTGAGACCATTGCTTCTTGTTCTGTCATCTGCCACCACTGAGAACAGTCTAGCTCCATCCTCTTTGGAACCCCCTTTTAGGTAGTTGAAGGCTGTTATCAAATCCCCCCTCACTCTTCTCTTCTGCACACTAAATAATCCCAGTTCCCTCAGCCTCTCCTCATAAGTCATGTGCCCCAGACCCCTAATAATTTTCGTTGCCCTCTGCTGGATTCTCCTCAATTTGTCCACATCCTTTCTGTAGTGGAGGTCCCAAAACTAGACGCAGTACTCCAGATGTGGCCTCACCAGTGCCGACTAGAGGGGAATAGTTACTTCCCTCAATCTGCTGGGAATGCTCCTATTAATGCAGCCCAATATGCTGTTAGCCTTTGTGGCAACAAGGGCACACTGTTGACTCCTATCCAGCTTCTTGGTAATGTTACAGTCTGCCCTGAGTAAGGGGAAGGCTGTAGCTTCACCACTCCATGAGCAGACCAGAGAATGAATCGTAACTTGATGAGTCACAATCCCTTTTCTGCTCCCTACTCGGGGAGGGTACTAAGTTAATTCACCACTTTTTCTGGAGCAGCTTACTTGTTCCCCATGCACCCGGGCTGGTGTTTGGAGGAGGCAGAGGCAGGCTTTTCCCATTCCCTGCTCCTCTCCTAACCCATTTGTTCACCAGGGAGAATATCAAGCAAGTACCCCCTGCTCTCCTCCATGCATCCAGAGTTGACTAAGGGGTGGAGGGAGACTTAATGTTGTTCACTACAACTCCGCTGCGCTGCTTCAGCAGCCCCCAACCTAAGACTTTGAGACAATGAAATTGTAATTGGGAAGATTAGGCTAAAAGAGATTCCATCTGATATTGAGTGCAAAGATACAAGGGGTTTTGAAAAATATACAGTGCAGGTGAAATAGTCAGGAACCACACCAAAAATCTACCTAAGAGAAAGTGGACTTTTTTAAAAAAAAAGCATTAGAAATCTGCTGAGGGTTTTTTGGTCTTCTGAGACACAATTCTGGGTTCTTACCAAACAAGCAAAACTTCTACAAAATTGCTTTATCAGCCTGATGCTAAGTTAACAGAGCGTTGCTGATTCTTGCCCATTGCCTCCAAGCCTATTTGCTGTTTCTGTAGAGTGTCATTCCTGTTTTGCATGCTGAGGCAGCATCATTTCATTTCCGCTTTGTCGCTGCCTAGCTCTTCAGGTTTTAGTGTTATATACAAATGCATAGGTGGAATTTTTTGGTGGAACCACCCCACTTACTGAAGTGTCTTGTTATTCCATAGCTTGTCTTAGATAATTCTAATTGTCTTCCATGTAATGGGAAGTATGATTATAGCTAGGTATCCTAAAATGTTCCATACCTTTGGAGGAAGATCAAGTATCATGAAGTGTTGCCATTGGCTTCAGGGGAAATTGGATTGGATCTAGTTTGTGTTTATTTCAAATGAGACTGAAATAGTACATCTGTATCCTTTACAAATAAATGAAACTAGATCCTCTCTCTCATACCTTCCCCCACCCTTCCTGTGCTTATCACTGATTATATTTTTAGTAATGGATGTGATGGGTTCAGTCACAGAAACCCCTTTGCGACTGTTACCTGATGTGCTGAGACTACCTGTGAGCCCATTTTCTCTGCCAGACCCAGGGTCTGAACCACACCCTCAAAGCTGCAGACTTAACTGAAAACAGCTTAGCAAGTGCTCCTGTCTCCAGCACCCAGACATCCAGCTCCCAATGGGATCCAAACCCCAAATAAATCCGTTTTATTCTGTATAAAGCTTATACAGGGTAAATTCATAAATTGTCCACCCTCTATAACACTGATAGAGAGAGATGCACAGCTGTTTACTCCCCCAGGTATTAATCATTGCTCTGGGTTAATTAATAATCAAAAGTGATTTCATTAAGTATAAAAAGTAGGATTTAAGTAATTTCAAGTAATAGCAGACAAAACAAGGTAAGTTACTAAGTAAAATAAATCAAAATACGCAAGGCTAACTTAATACACTAACGATCTAGTTACAAATACCAACTTCTCACCCTAGATGTTATCTCAGGTACAATCTTTTTCAGACGAACGTTGTAGTTCATAGCCTGGGTCCAGTAGTCACTCACACTCCAGTAGTTACAGTCCTTTTGTTCCAGTTTCTTTAAGCATCTCTTTGGGGTGGAGAGACCATCTCTTGAGCCAGCTGAAGACCAAAATGGAGAGGTTTCCAGGGCCTTCTATATTTTCTCTCTCTTGTGGGTGGAAATCCCTTTGTTCTTCTGTGCAAAATCACAGCAACAAGATGGAGTTTGTAGGCATATGGGCAAGTCACATGTCCATGAATGATTCAGCTTTTTGCAGGCCGATGCCATTGTTTACATGTTAGTTTGAATGTTCCCAGGAAAGCTCAGATGTGGATTGGTGTCTCCCAAAGTCCGTTATTAGTTAAATACTCCCAATTACTTGAATAGTCCCTTCACAGTATATTGGCCAAACCTCCCTTATGTGTTTCCTACAGCAAACACTTCAAATACAAGCATAGAACCTACGTTCATAACTTCAGATATGAAAATGATACGTGCCTACAAACAGGATAAATATATTCAGTAGGTCATAACCTTTGCAAAGATATGTTACATGGGATATCTAGCATAAAGCATATTTCGGTTATGTTATATTTACACTTATAAGAATATTTCCATAAACATATAGAGTGCTACGTCACAATGGGATCGCCTGTTTTAGGGGAAAATATGAAATCCTAGTTTTGATCCCATAAAAGTTGTGGTAATGGACCAATTCAGACATCTTGCAATTTAAACTGCAGTAAATTTTATACAGCTGTGTATGTAGCTTTTCTCTCTGAAGCCCTAGAATCCAAAACCTTTCTTGGAATGTGGAGATGCTACATATGATCTTAGAAATACCAATTTTATTATATGTTGGTGAACATTTAGTGGATTTTTTAAAAAGAAATCTTAATTTCTGAAAGAGCCTTATCATTAGAAATTATTTTCATTCTCCTTGCTATTTTTGGAAGATCAGTACATGGTGCATGAAATGAAACCCCTGTCGCCTGCCACAAATTAACAGTGAACAAGCTGAACTTTAGGGCATTAGAAAGTCATTATCTTTAGCTGTTGCATTTCAGTAATATTTCAGTTCTGGAATTCAATAAAGAAAGCTAATTTCATCTCCTCAGTGATGTCTATTCTCTATTGTTATAGGAGTCTATTTTAGAACTGTGATGAATTTCATTTAAAGGTTCACACATACAAATGAACCCATCATATGATAAAATAAGAACCAGTCACAATTAGTCCTTAAGCAAAGAAACGAGCTTAATTTGTTAAGCTCATAGTGTGGCATATTATTTCTCATGGATTTAAATTGGTCTTTGATACTATCTCATCACATTGTAGCAAATGGAGTATAAAATCGATTTGCCTTTGCACTGTCTTTTCAAAGCTGAGCAGTTTGCATGCTATAGTATCTTCTGTGTCCGGTTTCATAATCAGGGTCTGTTTCAGCAGTGTTTAGACTTTTATGGGTATATCCTCAGCTAGTTTAAAATATCAGAGCTCCATTGACTTCGATGAAGCTCTGACTCTGTGTGTATGTGTGTGTGTGCACTATATGCCAGTTCCTTTTTGAAGTGCACTCCAGCTGGAGCTATTAAATCTGCGTTTGGAGTCACAGGATGGGGAAGGGGTTCTGAGCCAAGGGACAGGTGAGTGGAGTTAAGTGTGGATTCCAAACAACAAGGGAGGTTGATGAGCCTGTGGAAGGCCATTGTTCCAGCATGTGGGGAATTTGACTAGAGCTCTTGTCCTTTTGATGAAGGAAGAGGAACTATTGGAAGGAGCCAGGGCTTGATTGTGAGGCTGAGACTGGATGGTAGGGGAGAGAAGAATGAGCACCCTTCCTTCCCTGTTCCTTGTCCACTTTCCACAATTTTATCTTTGCCCCCACTACCAGTGCCCTCCCAAGGCATCCACTCCTCATCTTCCCCTTGATACCTCAGTTTTTACTTAGAAAATCTGGTCATACCACAGCAATGGGAAGGGTTCCCTGCTGCTTACAACTTCACATGCACCCCTTTTTTTTTTTTTTGTAGATCAGCCACTGATGCTGGTACAGCTTATCTATTCATCCAATCTTTCCCTACAGGGTTGGGGACTTTAGAGTGGGTATGTCAGGAGAGCTCTGTGGAAAGCCGTGATTCTGTTGGAGATGAACATGGTTTTGTAAATTGTTACTTGTGTCTTTGTTATAGGTATCTGTCTCTTTTACTTTGATTTTTTTGGTGATTTTTCTTATTGATTGTCACAAGAAAATAGACAATGAAAAGTACAAAAAGGTAAATGATGTACAACTTGTATGTATTTCCAAATGCTTCGCACGATTTCCGATAGAATCATACAATTTTACAGCTCATCAAAACTGTGAGGCCAGACAATACTACACAGACATAGCCTATTAGAGTAGGGGTTTCGGTAATATAATAGAAGATAATACATGAATAAGGAGAGGAGGGAAGGAGGGAGGCTAGGTGAAATGGACATCTGCCATTCTTTGAGCATCTCAACTTTTTTATCCAAATGTATCTAGAAATGGGGTTCAGATTTCTCTGAGTTCATATAATTGAACTCTGTAGTGATAAGCTGTTCTTTCTTTGCCTGTCAACACTTTTATTTTGATTTCTAGATAAATATATAGGATAAAATCCTCTCCCCATTGAAGTCAGAGGCAGTTTTTTACTTCAGTGGGGCTAAGATTTCACCCATGGAATATAGGATGATTTATTACTGTTTTTTTATGATATAGCCTAGTGGCCAGGGTCCCATTGTGCTAGGCACTGTGCAAACATATAACAAAGGCACAGTCCCTGCCCCAAAGAGCTTGCAATCTACGTGTAACAATATAGACAGCAGGTGAATAAAGCAAAGTATAAGGCAGAAGAAAATAGAGAGATACAGACAGATGGATGGGAATAGTTCAAGGAAACAATGAGACAGTACTGGTCAGCATGATATCCAGTGGTCTCAGCATACCAGCTGTGTAGCTGTTATGGTTTTTTTTTTTTAACCTATTTAAAATGTTACATTTCACAACTTTTCATGCATCTATGGTACTTTTTGAGATGTGGAGAAGAACACAGCTACGGCATGAAGTGGATAAAGCAATCTCCCCAAATAAGTTTAAAGAAATCTATTTCAAAGAAAGTCATGCTGTGTTTGAATTATACTTCACTGCCCTGTGAGACAACATTGGCCAAGAAGATGGCTTTCATTATTTTTATGGTCTCTTTAGGGAGTACGATTTTGGTTGCTAAGGAATGACTTTACTTTTGTGTGGCTTAACTGTTTTTGTATATGTAGGGCCAGATTCTGGGCCCCCATGTGTCCCCTGTGCTCAACGCTGCAGCACAAAGAGGACATTAGGCTGCCCTACCAGCCCACTTGGTGATTCCTGTTGCCTAGGGGTATGCCTAGATGCTATGCCACCCATCTCCTGGAAGGGGTGTGTGTGTATGTGTCTTGTGCTCTGGTAACACACACCTTTTGAAACAACTTCTGCGGGGCCATTACAAGGTGGCGTCAGAGACGTGTTAATCTGTTTACAACCACTGGTTCCAGCTAGGCCAGTTTAGCCTTTCATCCGGCTGAGGTATAGACATTGAGTACTATGCGGTTTACTGCATGGGAGTTTCAGATGCAGCATGCTGGGGACATGGTGGTGTGGCTAGAACAGTCCCAGGGGATGGGGTTGCGGTTAAAACAGGGCAGGTGGAACAAGTCTGGGGTCTCCTGGGAATCAATCCAACTGGACCCCTTGTTTATGAGGCCCAAAATTCATTCCTTCTCCCCAGCTACCTCAGATTCCTATGCTAATCTGTGGAGGGGCAGGGGATTCAGACTCACAGAGGTGGGGAAGATAGGGGAGGTTTCCAGAGCTACTATATGTCTTTGTGGAGAGAGGGGACTCATTTTTCTGACTAAGGGGGAGGAGGGTGAATCTGCAGTCTGCTCTAGCCAGCGCCATAAAGCACAGGGAACGTCTTCACTCTCATGCTGTTATAACAGATACTGCATGGCAGTGGTGCAGGAGCAGTAAACGTCAAATTAGTATTTCATCCTGTCTCTGGTGCGGAGGTGGATCCTCACATGCCGTGGGCCACCTATTGCTTCAGTGCTGGCAGCATTTTCTGAACCCACGAAGGCCCATTCATCACATTCTTTGTCCAGTATTATTGTCAGTTTAATTATTATTCCTTAAATCACCTGGAGGACTAGTCAGGGGCCCAGTGTGCTGGTGCTGTACAACTTAGTAAAAACAAAAAGACAGTCCCTGCCCAGAAAACTCACAAATTAGAATAATAACAAAGTTCAGTAGGTGGACAACCAGATAGTTGGGGTGGGGTGGGAACAAGGTTACAGCAAAGATGGGTATATTTGCATACATTTTATAGACTCAGTTAGATAGCAGCTACCAGGTGTTGGGCATGTTTTCACTTAATTCCCACACGTGCACACATGCACACGCGCACACACAGTGGTGTTATCATTTTGTAAACTCTGAAGTTCTATTATTCGGACAATAAAGGTCCTTGGGCAGGCAGTAATTTTTGCAAGGAGAAAAAGCTTGTCCAAGTGTCCTTAGACAAAGCTTCCCCTAACTGCACAGTTGTATACCTGTTTCCACTCTGGTTGGCTGCCACCTTTTGTCTCAGAGTTGGCACTAAGTGAGTGTATGTAAATTACATATACACTGTGCCAATATAAGTACGTAAACTCATATGCACACCGAGTCATTTTACATATGAATATAGTAGCAAGGGTTAGTGATATCTACTGTGTTATAAAAGCATAGTAGTTTGTAAGTAAACTGTGAGACCACTGAAGATGTAGTAAGTAAATTATTATTTATTCTGTGTATTATTGTATTGCCTAGGATCCCTAGTCATGGACCAGGACTCCATGGTGCTAGGTGATGTACGAACACAAAACACAAAGATAGTCCCTGCTCTAAAGAGTTTTACAGTCTAGGGGGGAAGGATAGCTCAGTGGTTTGAGCATTGGCCTGCTAAACTCTGGGTTGTGAGTTCAATCTTTGAGGGGGCCATTTAGGGATCTGGGGCAAAAATCAGTACTTTGTCCTGCTAGTGAAGGCAGGGGGCTGGACTCAATGACCTTTGGTCCCTTCCAGTTCTAGGAGATAGGTATAGCTCCAATTATTATTATTATAATATATAAGCATAAAACAAGAGACAATAGATGGATACAGACTGACTGACAGGTAGTAAGGAAATAAGAAGACAGTACTGGTCAGTATGCTAGGAAGTGGTCTCAGCACACCAGTGGCCTAACGTTTAAGTTTTTTGTAGACATCACAACAAAGGAGAATTTGAAGGAGGATAGTGAGATAGCTTGGTGGATATTTATGGGGAGTTCCTCCCAAGAATAAGAGGCAGCATGGGAGAACATAAGAATGGCCCTACTGGGTCAGACCAAAGGCCCATCTAGCCCAGTATCCTGACTTCCGACAGTTACCAGTGCCAGGTGCCCCAGAGGGAAGGAACAGAACAGGTAATCATGAAGTGATCCATCCCCTGTTGCTCATTCCCAGCTACTGGCAACTGAGAAAGCACAAAGATGCTAGTTTGAAAATTTAATAAATGGGTGATGCAAGCTAACATCACAGGTCCATTGGAGATGGGAGCTGACCTCTCAGTTCTAAATACGAGATGACACAGATCCTGAAGCGCCTTGGAAGTAAAGGCAAGCAGTGTATATTTGATGCACTAGAGAAGAGGGAGCTAGTGGAGGGATGCAAAGAGAGGAGTGACATGGCCAAAGCAATGGGCTAGGAAAATGATATTTGCAGAAGCATCCTGAGTGGAAATGAGGGGTGCAAGACTGTATTTGTTAAGCCCAGAGAAAAGGATGTTACAGTAATCGAGCCACAAAATGATGAGAGCCTGGATGGGAGATTTAGCTGGATAGACTGATAGGAAAAGCTGTATCTTAGAGATGTTATGCGGAACGAATTGGCATGATTTAGACATAGCCTGAATGTAAGGACCTAGAAAAAGGTCTGAGTCAAAGATATAGGCCTGAATGACAGGCAGAATGGTGTGATGTCCACCGTGATTGAGAAAGAAGGTAATGGAGAGGAAAGATTAAGAGCTCTGTTTTAGTCATGTTAAGCTTGAACTGATGACTGACCTTCATGAGACATAGGTGCCAACTTCCCTGCTTTCCTTTGGGTGCTTGACCACCCACCCCTGGCCCGCCCCCACCCCACTCTTTCTATGCGGCCCTGCCTCTTCCCACCCCTTCCCCAAAGTCCCTGCCCCTACTCCAACCCCTTCCCCAAATCCCCGCCCTGGCCCCTGAGCGTGCTACGTTCCCGGTCCTCCCCCTTCCTCCTAGCACACCGCCAAACAGCTGTTTGGTAGCGACTGGGGGAAAGCGCTGGGAGGTAGGCAGAGGAGTGGGAATGCGGCGCGCTTGTGGGGAGGAGAAGGAGGTGGGGCGGCAGGTGAGGGGAGCGTGACTGCCAGTAGGTGCAGAGCACCCACTAATTTTTCCCCATAGGTGCTCCAGCCCCTGAGCACTCATGGAATTGGCGCCTATGCCGTGAGGAGATGTTGGAGTGATAGGCCAAGATTTTAATTTGGACAGAAGGAGGCAGGTCTGGAGTAGTGAGGTAGGTCTGTGAGTCATCAGCATGAAGATGGTCATTGAATTTGTGTTTGTGAATGAAATTACCCAAGATAAGCTATAGAAGAAGAGGACCAAGCACTGAACCCTGTGGAACCCCCCACAGAAAGTGGGAGAGCAGGCAAGGAAGATCCTCTGAAGGACATGCTGAAGTAGCGATTAGAGAGAAAGGAAGGGAGCCAATACAGAACAGAGGCTAAAGGAGGACAATAGTTCAAGAAGACAGGCATGGGTTACTGTGTCAAACGTGGCTGCTAGGTCAAAGAGGATGAGGATGGAGTACTGGTTCTGACCTTCAGTGGAGTGCAAGGAGTGGAAGCCAGATTAGAGAGGGTCTAGGATGGAAATGGAGGAGGAGAACTCCAAGCAGTAATTGTAAAAGTGTGTTCAGTAATCTTAGAGATGGAAGGGAGAGGGGCAATAAGTGGAGAGGCAAATGGGGTCAAGAGTGTTTTAAGATGGAAGAAACTAGAACATATTTATATTGGGAGGGGAAAAAAGAGAGGAAAGTCAGAGGCTAAGCAGAAGAGTAAAGGAGGCATGAGGGTGGGCACAAAGGAGATCAGGTCACTGTGATACAATGAGGTCACTGGGGCAAGTGGAGGAGTTAAAGCAGACAAGAAACTAATATATCTGTAATGGGAGAAAGAGGAGAGAGCTGTAGGTTGGGGGTGGGAAGGATATACATGTCAGTGAAGTATATTTCCTTCCAGGACATAGAGGTTTAGACTGGAGTAAATGAAATGCAAGACTGAGGAGATGGACACATTGAAATAAATGCCATAATTCCTCTTTACTTCACTGAGGTCATTGGCATGTCCTGCATGACAGAATTATGATCTAGTGCTCTCACCACTGAACTTCACCTCATTGGGAAGCATAAGAAGCCTAAATTATCAAGAAAGAAGGCTGATGGAATGGATATTTTTAAAGGCTCGCATTCAGCCTTGTCATAGGAAGATGCAGTTCCACTGCTGTCAGCAGAATAGCACACACCTTCATGAGGGCAGAAATCTCCCCTAAAGCAGTGATGCCCAAACTCTTCCTGTCGTGGCCCCTCCCCCACTGACGACGGAGCTGGAAGGAGACCTGGAGATGGGGAAAGAGCTGGGGCTAGAGGTGGAGCTGGCTTGGGGGTGGAGCAGGGCTGGATGGAGATCTCTCTGCACCCCCTGTGGGGGCTGATCAACGCCCTGCTGCATCCCGCTCCTGAATGTTCCTCCACACAGGGCCGGCTCCAGGCACCAGCTGAGCAAGCTGGTGCTTGGGGTGGCAGACTCTACGGGGCGGCAGTCTGCCTAATCTTAGGGTGGCACGGCCGCTTTTTTTTTTTGGTTCACCGATCCAGCCGCCATGTAAGGGGCAGCGGTGCGGAGGACGGGAGTGCCCTGCTGGGAGCGGGCTGCACGCTCCATCTGCCCCAGCTGGTGCCAGGTCTGCAGCAAGCCCGACAGCCCAGGTCCTTCCTTCCCCGCCGACCGGAGTGGTGCGGAGCCCGCCCGGCAGGTGATGCGTCGGTCGGGGCTGTGTGGTGAGCGCCCCGCTGAAGCCCTGGCTGCCCCCATTCTGTCTCTTCCCCCTACTCCCTCCCTCTCCCCTCCGCTAACTGGGGCATGTCTGCAGCGCAGGGAGCCCCCATGCACCCTGGCTTTGGCCACGCCGCAGGGGTTATTTTTTGTTTTTTTTCCCCTGCTTTGCCGCTCTGGCCATGCCATTTTCCCCGCCCTACTACTTTGCTGCTCTGGCTGCCCTCCCCGCCCCCCCCAACACTTTTTTTTTGTTTGCTTGAGGTCGCAAAAAAGCCAGAGCTGGCCCTGCCTCCACACCACCCACAGGGGGTGCACCCCACCACTTGGGGTCCACTGCCCTCAAGTGGTAAAATATTGCTAAGAAAAGCTAGGTCAGTAGAAGAAATAAATTAAAGACTAAACCATTAAACTCCTTTAGTACACAGAAAGCAAGTGGCTGAGCGCAGAATTAGAGAAGACCTTTATTAAAGGATGAGAGTGGGAAGTTAGTGAATTGAAATAAACTAGGTACTGCTGAGAACCTGACTGTGTCTTTGTTTCAGCAATCACAGAAGGAGCTGAAGGTCACATTCTGGGGCTGGATCACACTTTCCAGAGGGGATTAGGTTATAACTGTGGCAGAGGAGAGAGTGAGTCAGTGAAATGATTTATCTCTCCACTATGGGAATGGGTGTTCTCTCATGCAAAATTCTAACATCAGGCGCTTTGAGGCTTAGCACAGGGAGCTGCTTATGTAATTGGGAAGCTGGGAAAGCAGGAGGGCCTGACGAAGTACATTCCAGCATGCTGAAGAAATAAGAGCCTTGGAAGAAGAGATAGTGAGAGTCTTTAGCATGGCAGAGGTGGCATGCGATTGGTTGGTTGGTTTGTTTTTTAGTAGCCTACTGTTGAGATAGAAGTTTGGAGAGGATGAATGATTGGTGAATGGGAAGCAAACACATTACGAATCATAGAGTCATAGAATATTAGAGTTGAAAGGGACCTCAGGAGGTCATCTAGTCCAACCCCCTGCTCAAAGCAGCACCAATCCCCAACTAAATCATCCCAGCCAGGGCTTTGTCAAGCCTGACCTTAAAAACCTCTAAGGAAGGAGATTCCACCACCTCCTAGGTAACTCATTCCAGTGCTTCACCACCCTCCTAGTGAAAAAGTTTTTCCTAATATCCAACCTAAACCTCCCCCACTGCAACTTGGGACCATTACTCCTTGTTCTGTCAGGACTACAGAAAGATGGGCTATTGCAATGGCAGACCATTTAGTGGAAGTGTGACTTTAGAGATTAGGAATACTAATACTCTGAACTTCTACCTCACCTTCCAGCCAAACATCTCAAAGCGCATTACCAACATGAGTGAGTTCAGTCATGCAATATGCCTTTGAAGAAGGGAAGGAGTGTTTATCCTCATGCTATCTTTCATTTCTCATGAGGAATACTGAGACCTTGCAAGGCCAGTGGCCAGTATTCACTGCTGCAGTCTGATACCACAGAGTGCAGCAGAATCGGGGCAGTAAGGGAGATAGTTGCAGCTGCCTGATCCTCTGGTCAGTTCTGCACCAGTCCCAGCTACACCAGCTGGTCACGGCTCCTAAGGAGCCATCTGCTAGCTGTGCACAGAGGGAGCATTCAAGGGGAACCCCCCGCGGGGAAGTTGCAGCTGCCTTCCATTCCCTTGGCACTGCCCAAATCTTGCAAAGGGAACAGAGCAGACAAAGAATCTGGCTCACTGAGTCATTTGCTTAGCACAGAGTCCAGGATCATAGTATCCTACCCTACTTGTTAGCTATGCTGCCTTTTTTATGGTTATCAAGGAAATACTAGCTGTGTAAGATCCTGAAAAACAAATGAAATGATGCCAATAATGTATTTGAGATTATAATGGTTTGAAAATCAGTATAATGGACTACACTTTAAAAAGAGATTAACAAAACAGTGTGGGATAAGCAGCACATGGTGAAGGATATATGAAACGAAGTATCAAAAGAAAATTATGCAGCATTTTGAGGGAAAACTGAATACACTTTTTGGTGAAAGAAAATCTATTAAGTATTTATCTGACTCCCATCAGCATAGTATCTATACAGCTAAGTAATTAGTTGTCATTAATATGTTTTGTCATAAATCAGATAACGTGTTAGCCTGATTTTTTTTATTGGGGGGGGGGGTGTACTGCGATTTTGAGGGTGAGAATTGATGAGGCATATCAACTTCATCATAGTTTCGTATTCGAGACTATGTTCCGATTCTGTGGTCATGTGTGCAGCATAAATACCTGGATAGATTAGATAACATGTTTTTCTAGATCTGATATAATTTAAATGAGTAGATTATTTTGGTAAAATGATACCTCCTTCCCCCACCCCATATTCTAGTGCTGCTCAGAATTCTGGTGCTGAGAACTTGCGTAAGTTGACATTTAATATGCTCTTTGCATTTAATCACAAAGCACAGTATAAACAGTAATATTTTAGGCATCAATCTTTTGAGTGACTCTGTAAAGACAGACTCCAGCACTCACATGGAACCCCACTGTTTCGCTGGGGCATGGTGTGGGCACAGAGGTCTGTTCAGGCAGACTTATTTGCAGGATTGGGCCATTTAGTTTCACAGCAGCCTTATGAGGTAGGCATTATTTTACATTTTGAGAAACAGAGGCACAGAGAGATTATGTGGCTTACCCTATGTCACTCAGCAAATCAGTGACAGAGCCTGGAATAATATTGCATAGTCTGACTCTCAGCCCAGTGTTTTTGCCACTAAACCATGCTTGCCAGAAAGTTTTAGATTAATATTGAATATAAATTACACCAGAGTCAAATCCCAGAAAAGTGGGAAGTTATTCCTTCACAGCCAAGAGTGAAATCCTTATTGACATTATGTATATCCAGTTGCATCATTCCTTATCCACCTTTGGACAACTTCTCCCTTTCTAGAGTCCTGAGCAATTATTCACTTCTGTCCTCGTTGCCTTCCATGAAATACAATGTCAGCTCAGCGGCAGGGGCAGCACAGAATTCTTGTACTCTTTTTTATTTCATCTTTGTCTCTTTTCTTTTTCTTTCTTGGCATTTTCCTATATTTTATGTAATAGGAAAAGTGGTCAGGATGTAGATGTCTGCTTTGCTTTGATGTTTAACCATCTTTGAAAGCTGTTTACTGATTCATATACTCCATCATCATGAACATTATCCCTTAAATAACCCGGCATCATGACGTGGTATTTACCTCTATAAGGGGATATTTTTAGCTCCTTACGTATCTTTCAGGTTTTTGATGTGCGTAGAGGCATGTTTTTTTTTCCATAGAAACAAAGAAAGATTGTAAAAGGTGTGAAAGATCAAAGCATCCAGCATTTTTATCAACAGCTGCCATCCCCGGTGAGGCACCGTGGGCTAGCTGGAAATTTGATCTTTATTGGCTTTGCCACCTCAGATAATAAAGAAAATGGGTAAAAAACAAAAATAGTAATTGGAAATAGCTCCTGTATAGCAGTACTGTCATGAAGCAGATTGATTCAGTGGTGAATGAGTAGCTTTATTGATTGTGACTCCTTAGTGAATTAAAAAGAGGACCAAATGACTTAATCTTTCCTTTTTGTGTGTCTGACTGTAACAACTGAATGTTCTGATAGGCTAGAGACACACAGAAGTGTGGGAATGTCATCTACTTCAATCAGCAATAGTTCTGTGAGAGATGAGAAGAGAGGTTTTCAAAAACTCAGCAGGGTTAAATGTTCTTTACTGTACTACAGTCTAAGAGTGGCAGAAATTATGTTGTTTAGGTTTTTAAGTCTTCAGGTCTGATGATTCTAGGTGGAAACAAGAAACACTGACATAGGAATTACAGTCCCTTCCTTCACATGTTCATAGTGTGTTCCTAAATTTTGGCTCTTAGTCTGACCCTCAGATTTGTTGCTAAAA
The DNA here is from genome assembly GCF_003597395.2 of Chelonoidis abingdonii. Lineage (NCBI taxonomy): Eukaryota > Metazoa > Chordata > Testudines > Testudinidae > Chelonoidis > Chelonoidis abingdonii. The sequence goes on from NC_133769.1 coordinate 337,421,807, forward strand.
CAAAAAAGTCAAATTATTGTTTGCTCTAGGTCAGGGGTGGGCAAACTTTTTAGACTGAGGGCCACATCTGGGTGGGGAAATTGTATGAGGGACTGAGGCAGGGGTTTGGGGTGCAGGAGGGGGTGTAGGAGGGGGTCAGGGGTGAAAGTAACTTACAGGACTTACCAGTACTGCCGGAGTCCTGAGGGAAGACATGGCCTGAACTGGATGAGGTGGGGTCTCTCAAGATTTAAAGGCTCTGGGGCACTGGCTGTGGCTGGGAGCCTGAGGGCCTTTAAATCAACCCCGGGCTCCCAGCTACAGAGGTGGCTGGGAGCCCCCGGGGCTCAGGTGCAAATTAAAGGGCCTGGGGGTCTGGCCGCCGTGGAGCCTCAAGCCCTTTAAATCTCCTCCACAGCTCCAGTGGCTGGGCTGGGGCTGGGATTTAAAGGGCTCGGAGCTCCCCGGGAGCTCCAAGCCGGGGAACTCCGAGCCCTTTAAATCCTGGCCCCCAACCAAGCTGCCAGAGCTGCGGGGGGGGTGGGATTTAAAGGGCTTGGGGCTCCCCGCAGTGGTGGGGAGCTGTGAGCCCTTTAAATCCTGGCTCAGCCCAGCTACTGGAGCTGTGGGCAAGATTTAAAGGGCTCTGGGCTCCCCGCAGCCGTGGGAGTTGCGAGCCCTTTAAATCCCATCCCCAGCCTGGCCGCCAGAGCTGCGGGCGGGATTTAAAGGGCTCTGAGCTACAGGAAACTGCACTACTGGATGCCTACAGGAAACTGCCAACTGATAAGTGTGAGGGTAGGAGTTGCTATTTAGTTATCACAGAATATCAGGGTCATCTAGTCCAACCCACTGCTCAAAGCAGGACTAATTCCCAACTAAATCATCCCAGCCAGGGCTTTGTCAAGCCCTGTCTGTTATGCTTCAGAACCATCAAACAGTGCAACACCAGGGCCGGCGCTTCCACTAGGCGACCCTAGGCGGTCGCCTAAGGTGGCAGGATTTGCAGGGTGGCATTTTGCCACCCTTGGCAGAAATTTGGTGGCGGGTGGTCCTTTCGCTCCGGGTCTTTGGCAGAAATTTGGCAGCGGGTCCTTCACTCACTCTAGGACCTGCCACCGAAGGGCCTCAAAGACGTGGAGTGGAAGGACCCCTGCCACCGAATGCTCAGAGGAGGAGCACTGCCGCCTATGGTGGCAAAAACCCTGGCGCCGCTCCTGTGCAACACAGGTAACCTGTAGCCATGTAAGCTTATTCCTATTACACTCCTTCTCCCTCCCCTTTCAGTGCTGTGGTTTGTTAAACTCATGGGTTCTTGTCTCAGCTTAGAACGTAAATTCTTCACGGGAGGGACCCTGTCATTGTATGTGTTCCTACAACCCTTGGTAAAGTGGTGCCTTGATTGTGGGTGCTACCAGAACGTGAACAACAGTGAGCTCTTCCTATGTATTTAAATGCCATTATATATTTTCCCAGTGTGCGCTGGTGATGGTGTATTTTAAAGAAAACTATTTCAATTGTTAATTTGCAGCTTTTGAAGAAGAGCATATATATGACAGTCTCTGCCTCACATTTCTTTCTTTCTTTGCTAAGTGACTGATCACTGCACCATTTCATCTTTGTTAAACTTCTGTACGTCCATAGGTTGGACACGGCTCAGTGTGTTTGGATTCAACATACTATAGAAAGTGTTGTTTTTTTTTTAAATCTCACACTTGGTAGGTTACAAATCAGGTGGCAGCACCGGCCAGTACATGACAGTCGGTCTCCAGCATAATTGGAGACATTGCCTCTCATATGTTTTTGTCTTCCTTTCTTTCAGGGTAAGTCTTCTCTTACCTAGCTTGTTTAAGTGGCATCTGTCTGCCCTGCTCCTTATCTTCCTCATCAGGGCCTTCCCCAATTTAAAAAATGTGTACCAATAAATCCAGGGAATAGGCAGCCAGGAACAAAATAAGGTTGCCAAATCTCATCATTTTGTTCCAAGTTTCATGATATTTGGTGCTTTCCTTAAAGCCTCAGTTCCTGGAGGTGCTTGTTTTTGTGGAATCTCAGCTTTTGGTGAGGGGAAAAAAAAGTCTATTATCCATAAGCATAAGGATTAAACTTGAAAAGTCTGACCCAAATACACCATAATTGTTCAGACACCAGAAGGTAAACTACAAGAGGAAGGGATATCCCAGTGGTTAGGGCTTTAGTTTAGCATGTGGGAGATGTGGGTTCAATTCCCTACTCTGCCACATGCTTCTTGTATGTGCCCTTTGGCTAGTCACTTAGTGTCTTTTTGCCTCAGTTTCCCATCTCTAAAATGGGGATAATAGTGCTTCTCTACCTCATAGGGATGTTGTAAGGATAAATACATTAAAGATGGTGAGATGCTCAGATGCTGCAGTGAAGGGGGCCATATAAATACCTTAGATGGAAAGAATTTATTTTTTAAAGTCCAGACACTTAAAAAAATAAAAACAAATCTCATGTTTTTTGGACCCTGCCTCAGACTTTTGAGTGCTTGGAGGTAGCAGTAGTGAAGGGTGGAGATGTTAAGGGCTGTGGGGAGACCTTGAGGCCCTTGCTTCTCAAAGAAGGAAGTGGCTATTCCAGTCGACACTGGCTGAAGATCTGGCCCAGCACACTTTATTTTGTCTGCACAGTGCCGTGCCGTTTCATGGGGCTGCATAAATACTAATCAGTGTGAAGGGTTTTGTCTTTGTTTTCAGATTGTAATGGATTTTAAGCACCCAGATGGCCATACAGTGGCGGTTATGCTGCCTCAACGGAGTTTGCTGGTGATGACTGGAGAATCCAGATATTTGTGGACTCATGGGTATGTTCTGAAACTCCTACATTAACTGCACGACATACATAAAATGGGAGATTAATAGAACTCCCCCCCGCCACTTAATGTACTGTATTTAAATCTGTTCTGAAGGAAATGGACTTGAATGATATAATTAAATATACATGATTCTCCTGTCTGTTCCAGGTGTGCTCAGACCAAGTGAAAAAGTAGGGGGCTATAGGAAATCATTTGCAGCTCCCTGATTCAGAGCTGCAAAGAGGTAGTCCTGACTTTCACCACTGACATAAAATTGCTCAGGGACCTTCTGCTGGTGAAGGATTGGGTATAATAGAACTCCAGTTTACACCCCACCTCATCCAACCCATGCCTAACCGCTGACACATCTGCCTTCCCTTCCCTGTGCCTGGGTTTGGGTTGGAGAGGGGTTTAGTTCAGGAGGCTGTGGACCCACCTCTGTCAGCACAGGGGTTGGGTCCTTCTACCAGCTATCTTCAACTGGGTTAAGGCCACTTTTGACTGCTTATACAGCACAAAGTGGCCTTAACAAAGTGGGGTTCCTGCAGTCGGGATTTCCTGATGAATGCACCTTGAGGTGTTGTTTATTATAGAGGTTAAAGACATGCTGTTAAAATCATGCACAACTGGGAAACACATATGACAGGAACTTAGGAACATAGAAATCAGCATATGGGATCAGATCATTTGTCTCCCTAGTCCATCATACTGAATACTCTGGGCAGTAAAGCCCTTTCTTTATTGACAGAATAGATCCAACATGCTGATCTGCAATATGAGCTTCTTGCGCTGTCCTCGCTCAACCTTTCTCTGCAGGGATTGTCTCTAGCCAGGGTTAAGAATATGGTTCACTTACCATGTCAGCAGAATCCTTCTCCTCAGTGTTGAGACTTACAACAAGGGTGCCAGATGTGGTGGATTTTGTGCTGTGAGCACGTGTCAACTAAGAACCAGACTGAGATCACCGGTTCATTTCACATGTCTTCAGATGATCAGTCTTCTGGGTCCACAGACTCGGGCCAGATTCAAACCAGGGATCCCAAGAATTTCTCCCTTGAGGCAGTAATTCCAGACCAGGCTTTTGGTGTAATTTGTCCACCTTTCCTAAAAATGCTTTGTCCTACATTTTCAAAAGGATCCACATATATTTTTTGAAAAGGCATTTGTGGGCCAGATCCTCAGCTTATGCAAATTGGCATAGCTTCATTGATTTCAGCATACGCTTAGAAGGCAAAACACCCACCTCATATATCTTTCTAGTTGTCTCTGCTCCCCTTAGTTTCTTTGCTCTCAAATGCCACTTGATGCAATCAATAGAGCAATGTCCATTTGCATCAGATGAGGATCTGGCCCTTTGTGTCTAAAATGGACACTTTCAACAGTTGGGGCTTCATAGTAAAGAAATTAAGGAGAGTAGACACAACTAGACAGACATTTGGTGTGGTGTGTAGCCTTCCAGTGAAGCATGCAGTTGCAGTCTCCACAAAATTAGATAATTGCCATGGAAGCAAATGTAGTCACTTCATTTGCAAATATAACTAATCGTGATGTATTTAAGATCATCTGTATTGCTTTTTATCTACTTCTTACAAATCAAATTACTGAGAGCAAGAGGTTCAATTTTGAAATCATTCTGGAAATGTTTTCATCGCATGTACTTGGATCCCAGGGAAATTAGAGACTTCATTTAACATCGTAGATAGAGAAAAGTGTCGTTTTTTTCCCTGTTTCAAAAGGAGCTCTTGTTTCTGAGAGCAGCATAGGATTAAGAAACAAATTAGATAATTTCGGAAAGGAGATATGGAGGACAAAGTACTCATTTTGCCATGTCAGTGCAATTAGCCTTGCACTTCCTTCAGGGTTTTTCATTTTGGTTCCAATGGGTATTTTTTTTGGTTGAGTACAAATACGTAAGTTGGTACAATGGGCCACCACATGACCCCACAACAGCAGTGACTTCAGTGGAGCTAGGCTAGCTTGAATAGGACTGTGCAAAATTCCCATTTTGGAATCTCTTCATTATGAAAGCCAGAACTTTTCACAGAGTTGTACGAAATGTTTGTTGACATTACCCTAAAACAAACTGAAAAACAAAAATAATTTCATTATCGAAATTCATTATCGAGATTCATTATCGAAATCTCATCTTGCTGAAATGCCTCTGCCTCTCCATTTTTCCTCACAAGACCTGGGTCAAAGCCAAAAGAAAATGAAATCACTGCAGGGGCTTCATTGCCAGCCCTCCTGGCTCCTGTCTCGCCTGCTTGATATGTCCCTTTCTTTCTGGTGGGCTGGTGAGGTTTACTACTATGTCCTTCAAACCAGTGGTGTGCAGAATTACATCCTCATTAGTCATGTTTTACAGAACTGTCACGTTACTTGGCTCACCTACGGTAGAGGGCTGGAAAAGCAGGGTTGTTGCGGATCAAGACTGATATTGATAATCTTTAAAAATGTTCTTCTCGAGGCATCTTTCATCTTCTCTGGCTCATAGGATAGGGATCTGGGAGCAAAATAAATAACCACCAAAAATTGATCCTGTGTGTGTGTGGGAAACTGTAATAAAAATTAAATTTCTCAGTTAAGTAGCGAAATCCGCTGACTCCTGTTGTACCACTCGCTTTCCCTTTGGAGTCTAATTCTTTCTGGGTTGCAGTGGAATAGGTTGAAAACCCTGTGGCACAGTCCTAGAGGGCTGGATTGGCACCTTGCAGTCCAGCCTGAGTAAGGGGCTGCACACAGCTGCGCAGCCTCAGGAAGAGGCAGGGCTTCTGAGGGTCACAGTTCTGTCCCTGCTTCCCCCTTTGCTCCATGGAGAAGCTAAACTTGTGCCAGCCTTTTCCTTAGTGAAACTCATTTCTCCCTGTGTACCAGTTCAGTGCTGGCCAGCATATTGGTGGGGTGGAGTTAAGGTTTTATCTTTCCCAGAACACTTGTATAAAAGAGGGAATAGCAGCCTCCTACTCTCCTACCACAGGTCTGGTGATGTGCGAACCTGCACATGGGAATAAGGGACCTCCATAATCCCCTTAATCCTGTGCATTGTTGGGTTCACAGGTGAGCCCATAGAACGTCATAGAAAAAATTATTCTATCATAAACTTCTCTAGCATGGTTCAAAAAATCCTATGTAAATGATCTCATTTTCAATTACAGTGTGTAGATTGAGTAATTTCACAGTTAAATGTCTATAAAATCCTATTCATTTTGTCCCTATTCAATACTAGTCAAGTCTTGCTATTTCATACATAAGGCCCTTCATTTTTGGTGTTTGTTTTATTTATTCTTTCCTGGGAATTTATTGGTGTTTATTACTACTACAACAAAAACAGGTGAAAATCAGTTGAAAAAACAATGATTTTTCTGGGTAAATATTGGGGTTTATTCAGTAAATTAATGCTGTGATGAATGGAATTCATTGTGGTTTGCTGCAGAACTAAAACAAATTCAAAACACAATGCCATCTGTGAGTTTAAGAAAACAATACATCTCTAATCCCCAAATATAATTTTTCATTTGAATAAACAGTTTACTGTTGTAGACTTAGAACTATTAACCTATAAATATTTATATATAATAATTGAGCCACACCATTTGTAGCACATACACTCAACTTCATCCTTTTCTCCTGCTTTAGTTTTTTTTTTTTAAACTTTCAAACACTTCCTTGTTTTCTGAAAGTACTCTGATACAGATTTTCATTTTCTTCCTATTTTAGTGCGTCAGATCTTTATCTGCTAACAGCTTGAAATGTGTACGTAGTGGGTGTGAGATTCATTAGTACATTCAGATGCTCACGCATTCAGAGCTGGCACGTGTGCCTGTTTGTTTATTGTGTGTATCTTCTAGATTCATACATAACCTTGCTTCAACAGGCAGTTTTGCATATACACACAGACTGATGTATTATTGTAATACATATAGCTCATGCAGTGTATTGCATTTTCCTAATAAAGCAAGTTATTTTTATATATATTTGAATTATACAAAAGTAGGGTGAAAATTGGAAAGAAAGAATACTTTTTGTAAAACCTGGGATTTTTTTCAGTAAAAATCAGTTAAAACTGAAAACGAAGGGGCTTATTCACACTGAAGGAGGAAAGACTTGCTAACAGCCACCACCCGGTAGTACTGGAGATACTCACGTATGAGGGTTGCTGCGGTATCTCAGATACCACTGTGTCGTAACTTTTGGAAATCCTGCCTCCTTAATAGAGACCACTCTATACAGCATTTGTAATGCTGGTGGATTGCGTGTTGCATATTTGCAATTAGAGATGCAACAGCATGTTAAATAGCATGTTAGAATAAAATTTGTAGCAGGATCTGTTTAAGAATTGCCCTCTAAAAACATAATTAGTTATGAGTAAGGCTACATTTTAGTCACAGGTATTTTTACTATAAGTCATAGACTGGTCACGGGCACTAAACAAAAATCTATGGCCTGTGACCCGTCCGTGACTTGTACTATATACCCCTAACTAAAACTTGGGCCAGGGGCTTGTGGGTGCTCTGTGAAGGGTGGTCTGGGGTCGCTGTGGGTACTGGGAAGGTAGCCTGGGACCCTCGCTGGTCCTGGGAGGGAGGGGACTGGGTGGCGGCGCGTAGCCCGGAACCCTTGCTGGTGCTAGTGGGGAGGGTTGGCGAGGCTGGCAGGCTTCCTACCCAGCTCTGCGCAGCTCCCCAGAAGCGGCCGGAATGTCTCTGAAGCTCCTACAGGGAGGGAAGGCCAGGGGGGTGCCGCTTGCTGCCCCCACCATGAGCTCCGGCTCCACAGCTCCCATTGGTGGGGAATCGCAGCCAATGGGAACTGCGGGAGCAGTGCCCCTGGCCAGGGCAGCTGCAGGGACATACTGTCCACTTCCAGGGATCCCTCCTGAGGTAAGCGCCGCCCCACACTCCAACCCTCTGCCCCAGCCATGAGCCCCTTCCCACAACCAAATTGCTCCAGCAGCGGCCGGTGCAGCTGGCCCAGGGGCTGCACTGGCCACTGCAGAAGTCATGGAGGTCACAGAATCCATGATTTCCATGACAGACATGCAGCCTTAGTTATGAGTGTTACAGTTCAAGACCACTGCACCTGTATTCCCTCTCCATGTCCCTCACAGACACCCACTCTAGGCTCCCAGCTCCCCAGCTGTCACCTCTGTTGGGCAGAGACCGATGTCTCTCTCCCTCCTGACCAGAGTTCTTCCAGGTTGCACAGTTTCCTGCCTAGCCTTTGGTATTCCCAGCAAGCCATACTGCCTACACAGGCCAGTGTCTGCACGTTGCTTTCTCTTTGAAGGCTATAAACAGTGTAATTGCCATGGTTAAATTACCAATCAGCTTTTTGTAAGCAAGCACATTTATTCTGAAGGTGAACGCATGACAGAAAAACATTAAAAACAATAAAAGAACATACATGCATGCTAATAAGCTTACCAGAGATCACCCCAATTCTAACGAGATCTGGTAGGAGTCAGTCCTTCAAACCCCACAAAGGGGTTTTTCTGTGGTTACAAGTTCATATCAGCCTTAGCTGAGAACTAGAACATCCGTAAATAGTGCAGTCTTTCCTTTGTACAGTTTGGGCCTTTGAGCTTCAGGTTCCAGGAGAAAGAAATCAGACAGTGGACTCCTCAGGGCATAGCTTCAAGAGGCTAGGTTTTTGCATAGCTGGAGGCAGGGAATTTGCATTCACCTCCCTCGAGAGGTTACATACAAGCCTAGCTCACAATAATCATAAACCATTCATTTAGTACAATGGACCCCAAAGCTACTTAAACTAAATTCAGTGAGGTCTCAAGGATATGGCTGGAAATCGCTCCATCTGTTGCAATAAGCAGTTTGCCCAGTACAGATTAAATAATCACTTTATTTTGTATTAGGATCACGCCTCGGAAGTTTGATATTGTTCATGCATCTGAGCGACAGAAAGTTGGATCAGTCACTTCTGATGTTGGAGATTTGACATTAAACAGGAGGGGAACAAGGACATCGTTTACTTTTAGGAAAGTGAGGAGAAGCCCTTGCAATTGCAGTAAGTGCCTTGGGTTGATCATTGAATCCTGTGTGTCCTGTTATCAGACCCGTAAGCACAGTTATTTGAAATCATATGTAATGAATGTTTGGTATTTCTATGAGCAGCTCTCACATTCAAAGCTTGCATTTTCCTTATGTAGCCAAAGAACAAAGCTTATTGGGTGGGCACTGTTTCCGTTTAAAAGCAATATGATACAGTATCAGTGAATGGATACTTTCCCCCACCTACATCTCCTTAGGAGGAGGATTTTGTGTAACATAAGAATGGCCATACAGACCAATGGCCCATCTAACCCAGTATCCTGTCTTCTGACAGTGGCAAGTGCCATTCCAAAGGGAATGACCAAAACAGGTAATCATCAATTGATCCATTTCTTGTCACCCATTCCCAGCTTCTAGCAAACAAAGGCTAGGGACACTTCAGAGGATGATTTTATATCCCTCCCCATCCTGGCTAATAACCATTGATGGACCTATCCTCTATGAACTTATCTAGTTCTTTTTTTGAACCCTGTTATAGTCTTGGCCTTCATAGCATTCTCTGGCAAATGGATCCACAGGCTGACTGTGTGTTGTGTGAAGAAATACGTCCTTTTTTTAAATTTAAAACTGCTGCCTATTCATTTCATTTGGTGACCCCTGGTTCTTGTGTTGTGAGAAGGAGTAAATAACACTTTCTAATTTACTTTCTCCAAACCAGTCATGATTTTATAGACTTCTATCATATCCCCCTTTTGTCATCTCTTTTCCAAGCTGAAAAGTCCCAGTTTTATTAATCTCTTCTCACATTTCATATCCATAATCATTTTTCTTGACCTTTTCCATTTCCAATATTTTTTTTTTGAGATGGGATGATCAGATCTGCATGCAATATTCAAGATGTGAGCATACCATGAATTTATATAAAGGCAGTGTGATATTTTCTGTCTTATCATCCACCTCTTTCCTAATGATTCCCAACATTCTGTTAGGTTTTTTAACTGCCACTGCACGTTGAGTGGATGTTTTCAGAGGACTATCCACAATGACTCCAAAATCTCTTTCTTGAGTGGTGGTAACTAATTTAGACCCCATCATTTTATATGTATAGTTGGGATTATGTTTTCTAACGTACATTACTTTGCATTTATCTGCCATTTTGTTGCCCAGTAACCCAATTTTGTCAGATTCCTTTGTAACTCTTTGCAGTCTGCTTTGGACTTACTGATCCATGAGAGGACTTTCCCTCTTATCCCATGACAGCTTACTGTACCTTAGTTAGTGTGATAGACCCAGGCCAGTTGGGAACAGCAGAGTAGTAGAAGGGAGATATACTGGCCACTGAATAAGCAGTTTTCTGTTCCCTGAGTGACCGGAGCAGGGGCTGCTCCAGGCTAATGAGAACACCTGACTCCATTTAACCTGCTAAGAGTCAGGTGAGGGTGTTAAACACCTGACTCTAATTAAGGCCGCCCTGATGCTATGAAAGGGCTCACTCCAGTCAGGCCAAGGGGGGCCAGAGGAGAGGAAGTGTGTGCATGGAACTGGGAGCAAGAGGTGTGCAAGAAGCTGAGAGTGAGTAGGCATACGGCTGGAGGACTGAGAAGTACAAGCGTTATCGGACATCAGGAGGAAGGTCCTGTGGTGAGGACAAAGAAGGTGTTGGGAGGAGGCCATGGGAAAGTAGCCCAGGGAGTTGTAGCTGTTATGCAACTGTTCCAGGAGGCACTCTAGACAGCTGCGGTCCACAGGGCCCTGGGCTGGAACCCGGAGTAGAGAGCAGGCCTGGGTTCCCCCCAAACCTCCTAACTCCTGATCAAACACAGGAGAAATTGACCTGGACTGTGGCTTCTTCCAGAGGGGAAGGTCTCTGGGCTGTTTCCCGACCCACAGGGTGAGTTTGTGAGGCGAGCAAATCTGCCAATAAGCGCAGGACCCACCAAGGTAGAGGAGGAACTTTGTCACAATAGACAGACATCACAGGACACATGCACTATTTAAGTCCTCAAAATAGGGATTTACATAGTGTTAAGCCCTTGTGAACAGTGGTGCATTTCACCTTTAAAAACGTACACACTGTAGCCGAGGCTCTGTTACAGCAAGCGCATGATCTTTGACAGTACATAGTGATAATGTATCATTCTGGAAACGAAAGCTGGTGGGAACCTTGGATAACTTGGCAGTATGTCGACTAATATACTGACTGTTTGTTTTAAAGTCTTTCAGACTTTCACAATTTGATCTGCAGTTCAGCTCTATTGACAGATGTCTTTTACAAAGTCTTCATTATATTCTATGGTTTTAATGGATTTTCTCTTTTTCTTTTTGTATTTGTTTTCCTATTAAGTAAATGTAATCAACAAGTTAAAAGTTTCCAATCTGGATTTCTTATTCCTACACTCTAGTTTACCCTTCTGTATGTGACAGTCAGCAAGGCCATCAGGGAGAGGAAGCACCCTCATTCCATGACAGTGAAACAGAGGCCTCAAGGCTGGAACAAGCATATGTACACAATGTGTATGAAGAGATCGCAACGCACTTCAGCAGCACCAGGCATAGTCCATGGCCCAAAATTGTTGAATTTCTTAGGACTTTACCAAAAGGCTCTATAGTGGCTGACATAGGTTGTGGAAATGGGAAATATCTTGGAATCAACAAGGACTTGTACATGGTAAGTCACTGATGTTCTTTTGTCTTCTCTAATTGTTTTTATTATTTGTGTTACTGTGATGCCTAGGATCTCCAGTCATGGACTGGGACCCCGTTGTGCTAAGCACTGTACAAACACAGAATTAAAAGATGCTCCCAGCCCCAAAGAGCAATTACCGATTGTTTTAAGTTTGCACATTCCATTTGTCACGTTTTCTTTTTTCTTTTTGGTTTACAAGTCAAAGTATGTCATAGTGGAAAATTGCAGGGAATAATTACAATGGTCTGTATTCAGGACTGCCATGAAAAACCTGCTAAAGAGGCAAATGGTCAGACAATTCCAGGTGTCCCGGTAGATTTTTCCATTTGGAAGGTAGATGGAAGGGATGGGGGGATGTCTCTGAAACTGCAGTACCAATAAGATCTCCAAGGTGTATCTACAAGATGTGCCCTCTGTATACTGCACCAGGGTCCTCTTTCTCTGGCAGCGTGGCTTACTTGGGAACTGGGCTTCCATTGGCTGTCCTCGTCATGACTGCACGACAGCCCTCATCCCTACACAAACACATCTTGAGTGTGTACAGAAGTGAAGAGAAGAAAGTGGAGTTTTCAAGGAGCATCAAGTTCAACACAAACTTTCAATTAGAACTCTACCAAGTTTTGAGGGGAGCCTGCAAGTAAAGTGACTGCTCCCTAGTCCTCTCTTCCACCCAAACCCTAGCCATGCAGCATACTCAAAGAGGGCTTCTGTGAGTTCTCAGGGGTGAAGGGAGCTGCCACTAAGCCACCATTCTCCTCCTCGTTGTTTTTTGTGACATTTCACCCCTTCTTTATGCTCTTTTGTTTCCTTCTACATTACACAGTGGCAGGGAGCATTTGACCCTATGCAAGTGGTACATCTTTGTCTATTAAATATCAAAAAGCAGAATTGTTAAAAAAGATGCCAGAGAGATGTCTGTATAAAAATATCTAGTTCCCAAGTATGCTAGTAGATAGCAGTAGAGTGCCTCTTGCTGATCGAACAGGGTATGACATCAGATCCCCATAGTGTATAACGTCCACTAAATCTCTCCACAGGTACACTTTGCTCGAGACAGATGCTAACACAGTGGCATAATTTATAGTCAGTAGGTGCCACACCTTCTGTGGATTTTACTATTTGTGGTATTTATGTCTAATATGCCAAAGTACTCATGGAAGAAGCAAAGACAAGACCCCCGTGAAGAGCTTGTAGTCCAAGGGTATGTCTACACTGGAAACTTTGTGGGAACGCTCCCGCAGCAGTGCTTTGAAGTGCGAGTGTGGCATGCATAATAGGGGCAGCTGTAGGCAATTTTCTGCCCAAGGTGAACTTCCTGCAGCATGGTTCTCCTGTCTCCTTATTCATCTTTTCTAGCCACATTTTATTCTTTATCATTTTATTTAATGTAACCTTTGACATTTTGCATGCTATTCAGTAGTCATTTAAAAAAAACAACCATACTGGGCCAGATCCTCACTAGTTAAAATTGGCATAGAGCCACTGAAGTCAATGGAGCTACACTGATTTATGCCAGCTAACAATCTGGCCTACTTGGCCTCCAATGTATTATTGCTTCTGTTCCCCTTTAATCTTCTTTCTGCTCAATAAATCTTAGTGTAACATTTCTTTCTTGTTTCTCTTTTCCTTTCATACCAGTTTTTGTGGTGTATAATTTTTCCATCGCCCTTTTTCTTTTCCTCTGACCCTTCTCCTTTCATTGATGTGATTGTGTTCCTGCAGTTTCTTGTCTCCCTTCAGTCACTCGTTCTTTCTCTCATCTTGCTTATCGATCCCTTTCTCTTTTCCCATCATCAAAGACACCCTCTATCACTAACATTCACTAATCTCCTGTATCCTATCACTCAGCTGTATCTTCTACCTTCTGGCACATCCCCCCACACTCCCTCTCCTCCTTTCCCAACACAATGACACACACATACAAATATTAGACAAATGGTTATTTTTTTCAGTGTAGAAGAAATGCAGATATTTCAAAGTTAAAAGATACCATGACACTTTTTGTAGAGCTACAGGTTTCCCTTAATTCTTTGGCTAAAAAACCCTCCTTGGTGTTGTACAGCATGCTGTCTGTTGCTGTCCTTTAGCACAGAAATGTCTGCATTTGAGCAATGAATTGATTCCTTTATATGTTTAGATTGTAAAACAGTTTGGAATCCTTCAGGCTGAAAACATCATTACAATGTAAAATATTGTCATTAGTAGTAATAGAAGTCTGACTTGTTTTTCTGTTTCAGGAGTTTGTCCTACTTATACTCAGCTATAAAACATAAGCTATTATTTAAAGCCCTGCAAGTATTTGTAATAAAGCTGTTTGCATTACTGATGTCACAAGTCAGAAAGAACCAACTGATTTATAAGCAGGCATGCTTATGCCTGACTCCTCTGGCCTGAAAATAATCATTAGTCCACTGGTATGTCAAGTACGTTGCAGTCTGTCATTCCTGACTTGAGTGCTCTTCAGAAAGAAAAATCTGCATGTCTAACTAGAGAGCAAAAGTTCAAGTGATGGTTCCTGTGTATTCCACCCATGGATACACATGCACAGCATGCACCTGAGTCCAGAGATCTTTAGTAAGATATCCATTGGTCCACACATGTGCAGTTGCTCTGCTTGGGGTCCAGCTCAAGCATATAAGGGGTGGAATCTTCTGTGTCCACAGCTTCTTCCATTGTTTTCTTTCTTTGATCTGCTGTTATATAGATATAGATATATATTCACTATTTTAGAATTTATCGTTTTAGTACTTAATGTGGTGTAGTTTAGTTAGTTCTTTCCCTGTCTTGGGGAATTTCTCCTCCCCAGACTCATGAGGGTTGAAAGCTCAAACTGAGGAAGCACCTCATGGAAAAAGAAGCCATGAGACTCCCCAGTAGGATCCAGGCTGAGGAGACCGCCCCCCACATACACCGGTCCTGACCAACGGGCAGCAACCTTCCAGGCATGAACTCAGGAGATGAATCTACAACTTCCAAGCCTAAAGAATCCAAGGCTTCTCATGAGAGTAAGGGAACACTCACAAGCATAGGACAGTTCATCTTCAAAATCTGCCCTGAAAAGAAAGGATCCCTCCCTGACTCCATCCAAGTCAGGTGAGTCTTCATACATGGGGTCAGATAGACTTAGGTCTGGGTAAACCTTCTCTAAAGAATGTGAAGCTCCGTGACATGTGTACGCTTATCTCAGTGTCGACATATAAACCAAAGGACTGGCATCCACTACTTTCAACATCCAGATCAGACTCTGTGCCAGTACCAACATAGCCCCAGAAGGATCCAGTGTCCACTATAACCAATACTCCCTGCACCCTAAGAAGATCTGAGACCTATGTCTCCCTGGAGGACATTTTTACCCTTATCCTCAGTTGCCTGACCCTCGGGACCTTATTTAGACATAGTGTCACACCGAAGAAGAACCCACATCAAGGACACAGAACAAACCTGAGTACCCATCCATCGGTACCAACAGTTGTAATGGTCGGTTGGGAACCAACCTTCTCATTGAATGAGTTGGAGGCCCCAGATGAACCTCTAACCCTACATAGGCAGGCGAGTCCAGACAGAAGCTCCAGGAGATTGAGTTTCAGTCCTGTGCCAAGATAGGACTTTCCAAGGGCCTGATGGTTCTCAATGCTATGGGGTCAGCCCTAACCTATTGACCCCTCCCATTGGCCTTACTGGGGCCTTGGGAGTCCTTACTTTAGGCACCCTGGATCCATGCATGAACTTTATCTATCCTAGCCAACACCAACTGGCTCCATCAGAGTATGACGAGAAGGAAGTTGATTTGGATCTGATGGTTCCAGCAGCTATCTCTTTGTTCTCCGCAGGTGAGGCTGTCACCCTGTCTTCACCGTCTTTCCCGGATGATCACTGTCAATATCAGGTGCTTGTACAAAAAGTGGCATCTGAGCTCCAGACTGCGCTCAAGAAGGTCCTCCAAATACCACACCATAGGCTATTGGACATCTTGCAACCCTCAGGGCCCAGTTGAGTGGTCCTCTCATCAGTAAGGCAATTATGGATTCAGCCAGGGTACCATGATACACTCCTGCTTCGTGCCATTTCATCCCACCTAGAGAGAAATTTTTTGTTCTCATACCCAGCATCTAACTCCTAGATGGTACAAGCAGGCACTGAGAGATCTAGGCTGCAACATCCTAAGAAAACACCTTTGGACAGGGGTGCCAAATGCCTTAACCTCCTAGGGAGAAAAGCTTTCTCCTTGACAAGACTTACCTTTTGAACTGCTAACTACCAGGCCCTATTAACAAAATGTGATTTCACCAGTTATATGAAGTTTTTGGACTTTTTGGAGATAAACCACTTCAGGACGATAGAGCCAAATTCCATAACCTACTTGATAAGGGTAAATTTGTGGCCAAAACATTGCTTCAGGCTGCAGTAGATGCTGCTCATACTGCTGCCGGAGGGATGGCTGCTGCAGTTGTTACAAGGAGAGAATCCTGGTTACAATCATCATGTTTTCTTATGTAAGCAGAGTCTGAATGAGCTCTCCCCTGACATCTAGTGATGAGCTGTGGAAGAGGATCTGATCTCATTTGCATGGGCACACCCACTCTGCCTAGCTGCTCAGCATGCTGGGATTGCTTGCCCAAATGATCACTTTTGGCTGGTGTGGGATCTCCAGTCTCCTCCTTATTGGGGAAGGAGTAATAAAGTGTTATCCTTGCTGTGTGAATCAAGGGCAGTAGAATTCTACTTGGCATACCCTGATTGAGGGACTCACCCTCAACTAAACAGCACTCACTAGGCAAGGGATATAGGTTCCAAAGTCCAGTGAGTGGAGAGAGTGTGGAAGGGATGATATGATAGCATAGTTTAATTTGGGCAATTGATCTTGGATTATCAGCAGATAAGTCTGCTCAATGGTCTGGGATGGGATGTTGGATGGGATGGGATCTGAGTTACTGCAGAGAATTCTTTCCTTAGTGATTGGGCTGTGAGTTCTTTGGCCCACGATGCGTAAGGGATTTAGCTTGGCCCGAGGCGCTTTTCTAGGTTATTATTTGGGGTGGAAGGAATGTTTACTAGCCAGGTCAACGATTTGGGCCAGAGGGCCGCTGGAGTTGTTTTATTTCCGCCTTCCTTCTGCTATTTGCGTGGTGATCCGTTGTTTGCAGGAGGTCGCTTGCTGGTGGAATCTCTGCACGCTTGAGGTCTTCAAATCACAATTTGAAGACTTCCCTAACTGGAGCATTCTTAGTCTTCAGGGGTTGTTATAGAAGTGGATGGGTAGGGTTCTGTGGCCTGCTTTGTGCAGGAGGTCAGACTAGATGATCATATTGGTCCCTTCTGACCTATGAGTCTATGAGGTACTTGTATGTGGTAGCTTGAGCCCTGCTTAAGGGCCCCAGACACCATTTAACCTTTCCTGTCTTCACTGTGTAATAACAAAGCTAATTTAGACTCAATTGAGAGTCTTGTTACACACTGCAGAGCTGAAATCACTGATACCTAGGTCTAAGCATTAGACCTGCTTTGGGACAGTGTATCTGCTGCAAGAGACTGCCCATTGTGTACCAGCAGAGAGGCTCCCCCGCTAACAACTGAAATTGCTGAGAGCTATGTTAAGTGGTGGGACCTGAAGATATCCTGTCAGATTCGCAAGTGGCTGGCCATGTGGCCAGCAGACTGGTGTGGAGATAAGCTGTCAAGGTGAATGGTGGAGAGGCCTGGTGATCGGCCAGTGGAGAGGCTCAGTGATCAGCCATCAGGGCGACTGGTGGGGAGGCGTGGTGATTGGCCGACAGAGCGGCCGACAAAGAGGAGTGGAACACCAGCAGTGTGGCCAGTGAAGAGGAACAGAGAGCAAGTGCCCAGGCAGTGAAACGAGTAAAGTGCCTTCTTACCCCCCACTCCATCCAGGGTGGGAGGTGAACTCTGCAAATGCCCCTCTGGGTATGCACTGATCAAGGACAGCAACTGTGAGTGGGGTGCAGAGAAGGGTCAGGCATGTTAAAGGGACCTTTGGGTCGCTGGACTTAAGAACCTGAGGGGAAAAGGACACTGTCCAACTTACTTGGAGGTGGATCTTTTGTTCATGGTTTATGTTTATTAACCTGTTTGTAGTGTTTTCCCAAATGAATGCTGAGTTACTTCCCTCCTTTTATTAAAAGTTTCTTTTCTACACACAGAATCTGTGCTTGCAGGAGAGGAAGTATTGCCTCTCAGAGGCACCCAGGGGGTGGTATGTAATTGTCCCAGGTTACTGGGTGGGGGCTCGAGCCAATTTTGTGTTGTATTATTCAAGGGGAACCCCTAGATATTGAACCCGGCCCTTATTGTCGCCAATTCCAACAGGCAGAAGGGTTACACTTAGGAAGGTACAAAGTACGATTGAAACCCTGCCCTTTGATGAAGTTAACTTGTTTAAGGAAAAGGACTGAGTTTCTTCATTCTTTTAAGGACTTGAGAACAACACTTTGCTCTCTGTGCATCAATACCACTGCCCTATAGAGGAAGCACCACAAAAAAAGGGGTACAGGTTAAAACTGCCACCTCATCCATTTTGTCATCAGCACTCTCACAAACAACTGTGCAAGCAACAGGGGGTGCAGAGACCAAAGTACCCAGCTACTTAGGGTATGTCTACACTACTGGGATGTAGACACTAAGCTGGAGGGAGAGGTATATATGCTGGAGGGCAGTGATAGGATCCAGAGTGACATAGACAAATTGGAGGATTGGGCCAAAAGAAATCTGATGAGGTTCAACAAGGACATATGCAGAGTCCTGCACTTAGGATGGAAGAGTCCCATGCATTGCTACAGGCTGCGAACTGACTGGCTAAGCAGCAATTCTGCAGAAAAGGACCTGGGGATTACAGTGAATGAGAAGCTGGATATGAGTCAGCGGAGTGCCCTTGTTGCTAAGAAGGCTGTCATAAATAGATAGTAGAAGTTAACAGAACAGAAGTACTTTATATCTCTTTTGACTGTAAAGGGTTAACAAGTTCAGTGAGCCTGGCTGTCACCTGATCAGAGAACCAATCAGGGGACAGGATACTTTCAAATCTTGAGGGAGGGAAGTTTTTGTATGTGCTGTTACAATTTGAATTAAATACCCACCTATTTTTAAACATCTCCATTAATTTAAATCCTTCACCACATTTTCTGCAAACAAAACAAAACGAACCCTAACTCGCGTGCATAGTTCTTGCCAAGGGCAAGCTCTACTGATTTACACTTTTCACTAGCATCCAAACGTCAACTCTGTTTCGTTTGGCATGACCAAGAATTTCCCCTCCAAACAATCAAATTGTATGCCATCCCATTAAAAATGAAAACTCTGAAGAATGCAAGGCTACAATTACCCCCTTCAAGTGTCATGAGCATCACCGTTAGCCCTTCTGAAGGAATGCCAGTCTACCCTTCCACATGTTGCATTCCCCAACTGACCACCCCTAACCTTTCGGCCTAATGCTGAACTCTGGAAAGTCTACGATCCTATATGTCACCTTCCCGAACTTACGAGTAAGGCTCTCACAACTTGCACCTGCACTAATTCAGTGGGCTACTGAAACTATTGGTCACTACTCTTCACTGGCCTAGATCGAAATCTAGAGCTATATAAGAACAAAATCCTGGACATCACGATATCAATAGTAAAAAAACAGAGTACTTTGAAAAACAATGGACTAAATGTAACAAACAATACCAGCTTAAAAACCCCGAGGAAATTGTTTGTGTGAAACTCAGTATTACTGTAGTGTTAAGCCTTAGCACCTAGCATCTTACATACATATTGACATACCTCTGCTGGGAAGCCCAAACAAAAAAGCACTGAGGTACTCTTCACTCATCTCTTATCAGAGGTGCACAAAAATCTTCTGTCGTGTCATGTACCTAACTGAAACTAGAAGGCTTCTGATTCCATCTTCCTCCAAAATTCATTCACTTGCACTTTCTGTATCTGGTACAAAACAAATTGCTGTAGTCTCGTATGTGGTAATGAGAATAAAATCAGCCATAATACAGCATGAGCATGTCGGTTGAAGCTGTGCACCGATGACTCAATAGCATGAGCTCTTAACATATGTCAACAAGATACCTATGACTAGACAAAGCTCTGCTGTACAATCATCTAAAGAAGTCGAGAGCAACACACAATAGCGAAGACAGCTGTGGGACATTTATCAGACAAAAGATGACTAAAGATCAATACCAACTACACTATGGAACAATGTAAAAGACTAAATAACAAAATTTGAATTTGCTTTAGAGCTGCATCAGTTAATCGCACGCAAACACCAGTTATACCCTCGCTCTAAAGGCAAGCATGTAACTCCATCTAATAGCCACAAACTGACCTACCATACTATGAAACTACTCTGTCTCAGTAAATCCCTATCTTCTGTTGCTTCTCCCAATCCTGCAGAGATCACAAATACTTCAGGCTGCATCAGCTCAAAGGCACGAATCGAGACTATTCAGTATGATGCGTAATAAAAATAACCTCGACACTTTCTTCAGAAATGTAGTCACTGCCTCCTGTCCCCTAGCGTAATCTAAGCGTCAATTCAGAGTACTGATAGGTCGTCCAATATGGAATATGAAGAGACTAACTAATAAAAAGGACACTAATAAAAGTATTCGTCAATCGCTGAAGGGCAGGACCACGAGTTACTGAGAAAAAAATGATAGGTATGTTCAATAGTAATCCATCCCTACAAAATACAACCTAGTAGAGACGTACAATGAGCGGGAAAAATGGAGGAAAAGATTTGACATCCTCTCTGTATCTTTACTCCTGGGGAATATCACTGCCCAAACACAATTCAAAGCAAATTAATGTGCCAAAAAAAAGTTAAAAATACTGACCCCACAATATTTTAAAAGCCTGCAAAGTTTATTTCTCAAAATAACACCTACAAATGAATCCATCAGTTTTAAAATTATATTGGCTGAATTTATATTTCAAATAGATGAAACCATATACCCGATCAAGCAAAGTTTGTCTCGAAACCAATCACCGACCCACACAGAAAAGTTCCCTCTGAAGTCTGAGGTGATTTAAAGAAACCATCCATATGACACCACCCGAGTTCCTGTTTCATCTGCAAGAAAATGTCCTTCTATAGACGGTGAAGCTCATCTTCCGGTTTGGCAAGAGCAAACCTTAGATTGATGAGAATCTAATACAAGCAGTAAAGAAAAATGGCGATAAACTGACCATCGGAATAATGGCTGTGTACTGCGAATGTAAGGTCACATAGAATAAATCAGAATCATTAGAAGATTAGGGGTTGAAGGAGACCCCAAGAAAAAAAAATCGAGGTCAATCTAGGTCAAACCCCCTGCCAAGCAGGACCAACCCAGCTAAATTCAATCCAAGCCAGGGAACTCTATGTCAAGACATGGGGAACCCTATAAACCTAACTCAGAAGCCATTGGAATATCCACCACCTCCCAATAGGTAATAAACCATTCCAGTAGGCTCCCACCTTCCTAGTGAAAATGCATATCATTGTGGCCTCTACCAGTGTCGACACATAGAGGGGAAGATAATCCACCACTTCACCTCAAATCTGCAGGCCAAGTAGCTCCTACTAATACAGACCCAATATGCCGTTTAAGAACCATTAGTCACACCAGGAATATATAAATTCCCCACGACTCTGAAACTTTAGTGTCTCCAAAAGATTAGGAAAGAAAAAATGTACCGAGAATGAATTACCTCTAGCTCAAGTTGCCAGATCTATAGAACCTGTAGCTTGCTGCCACTCCAACTAGGAATTCCCAGTACCTGGTACACTGCTGGAATTCACCCAAAACCTTTCGCGCACGAGGGAACCCAAAAGGACCCAGAATCATCTGGAATCTTCCCACAAGGAAGTAAACCCTTTCCCCCACCGTATGCTGTTCTCCCAGGCTTCCCTCCCTGGTTACCCATGGAAGTATCAAACTGTGAATATGCAACAAACATTCCATGAATCCACAAACACAGCGAGAAAATTCCACAACTCTCCCTCCCATCATTCTGTCGTCCCAAAACCTAAACCCAGGACTCTCCCACTGAAGCAGAAAAAGTAATCTAACCAGAAGAAAAATTAACTTCTCTTCACCAACTTCCCTCCTCTCTCATCAAGCCACAAGGTCCCTGGTCCGCAATCCAGACGACCCAAGTCCTCTGGCAGTTCGCCTCACCAGAATAAAAAAACAAACAATCCCAGAGATCTCTAATAAACAAGAAAAGCGCTTTTAATGTACAAAGAAGCGAATAAACAGTAAACATCTCTCTTTAGATTATAAGATGGACTCAGGAATACAGCGGAAGCTTAAATTTCAAGCATATAGACACTGGAATACCCCTCAGACACAAACCTAAATATACAGATAACAAATAATCCTTTCAGCGCAAAAAGTACAAATGAACTCAACATATAACACAAGCCAAAATGCAGCCATTTGCAAATAGAACAATAAGACCTAACTCGCCTTATCTAGCCTATACTATACTATTAAACTTATTCAGAAGCGTGTATCGGAAGAAAGGATCGGAGAGAAACCTGGATCTGCAGCGATTGGTTCAGCTTTCACCGAGCAAGCCGAGAGACATTCAACCACAACATCTC
>NC_133769.1:337443913-337528581 GCF_003597395.2 Chelonoidis abingdonii
TTTTTCCTTCTTTAATTAAAAGCTTTTCTGTTTAAGAACTGATGTTGTTTTTTTATTCTGGTGAGGAACTGCCAGAGGACTGGTCGTCTGGATTGCGGACCAGGGACTTGTGGTGAGAGAGAGGAGGGAAGTTGGGAAGAGAAGTTAATTTTCTCTCTGTTAGGATTACTTTTTCTTTCAGGGGAGAGTCCGGGTAGGTTTGCGGCGACAGAAGAGGGAGGGAAGTGTGAATTTTCTCTGCTGTTTTGTGAGTTAAGGAGTTTGAATCACAGTTGATCTTCCAGGGTAACCCAGGGAGGGGAAGCCTGGGAGAAGCAACGGTGGGGGAAAGGGTTTACTTTCCTTGTGGTAAGATCCAGAGGATCTGGGTCTTGGGGTTCCCCGGGCAAGGTTTTGGGGGGACCAGAGTGTACCAGGTACTGGAATTCCTAGTTGGTGGCAGCGCTACAGGTTCTAAGCTGGCAACTGAGCTTAGAGGAATTCATGCTGGTACCCCATCTTTTGGGCACTAAGTTTCAGAGTGGGGAATTATACCGTGACAAAGGCTAACGGCATATTGGGCTGTATTAGTAGGAGCACTGCCTGCAGATTGAGGGAAGTGATTATTCCCCTCTATTCGACAATGGTGAGGCCACATCTGGAGCATTTTCACTAGGAGGTTGGTGAAGCACTGGAATGGATTACCTAGGGAGGTGGTGGAATCTCCATCCTGAGAGGTTTTTAAGGCCCAGCTTGACAAAGCCCTGGCTGGGATGATTTAGTTGGGGTTGGTCCTGCTTGAGCAGGGGGTTGGACTAGATGACCTCCTGGGGTCTCTTCCAACCCTAATCTTCTATGATTCTATTATTCTAGTGACCTTACAGCAGCACAGGTATACCGATGCAGATGCACTGCTGTAAGATCTCTCATCTAGTTGCTCTTTGCCAACGGAAGAGAGCTCACGCATAGAAGACACTGCAGAGAAACAGGAACTGGGTTGTCATAGGAGTTTCTTTAACACTCAACTCCAGGGGGAATTTTTGTGTGTGTCTGTATTGTTTCAGACAAACTTGCTGATGGGTATTTTGAAATAAATTACCAAAATAATTTAAACTGATGTGATTATGTAGTGTTATTTTGAGAAATAAACTTTGCAGGCTTTTAAAATATTGTGTGCAGAATTTTTAATTTTTTGGCACATAATTTTTAATTTGTTGGTGCAGATTTCCCCTAGGAGTAAGATACAGAGAATCAAATCTTTCCTCCATTTTCCCGCCTTTACTGAGGGAGGTATTTGACCCAGCATTTTTCTCAGTAACTGTGGTCTGCCCTTACATGACAATACTTATTAGTTCCTTTTAAGAGGTCTCTCAGTATTCATAACACCTATTCAGAACTCTAAACGCAGATACTCTAGGACAGGAGGCAGTGACACATTTCTGAGAAATTGAGTTATTTTATTAAGGCACAAATATATCGATGCTGCTATGCAGCCTGAATTATTTTGACCTGCAGATGTTGGAAAGCAAAGAGAAGGAACTGAGACAAGTAGTTTCTGTATGTAGGCAGTGTGCTATAGAGGTTACAGCTGATTTTTAGAAAGGGTACTTTAAATAGCAGCTCTAACAGCAATTCAAAGTTAAGGTACATCTCATGGTGTTTTAATCTTTAGGCACTGTCTGAAAATGTCCCCACAGCTGTCTGTGCTATTGTGTTTGCTTGACTTTCTTTAGATGATTACACAGAGCCTTGTCTAGTCAGGTATTACTGTGTGACAATGAAACTAGCATGAGTTCGGGCACACTCAACGAAACCAGCTATGCTGTAATGGCTGTATTATTCTATTACAATAGAGAACAGCAATTGTGTGACAATCAGAAATGCAAGTGAAGAATTTTGAGGAGAGATGGAATCAGAGCCTCATTTAGTTAGGACAGACACTGACAGAAGATTGTGCACCTGATAAAATATGAGATCCCAGTGCTTTTTTGGCTCCCACAGGTATTTCATTGTTGTAATGTATGCTAAGGCACCACAGAAACTGATTTTCACCAAACAATTCCCTGGGGTTTTTAGCTGGTTTTTTGTTACATTTATGTCATTGTTTTTAAGTACGACTTTGATATCTATGTCCAAGGCTTTTGTTTTCTTATAATGTCATATTTCAGCCTAGGCCAGTAAAATGACCAAAGTTCAAAGCCCACTGAAGTCAGTGCAAAGACTCCTACTGAATTCAATGGACATTGGATCTGACTCCAGATTTCCAGCATGCCGAAGTAGGGGTGGTCATGTGTGAATGCACATGGGAAGGTACTGCACCCTCAAAGGGCTACAGCATACACTTGAAGGGGGATTGTAGCCTTGCATTTTCAGAGTTTTCATTTTTAATTGGGATGGCACATTGATGGAAAATGCAAACGAACAGTGACTGTGTGAAAGTGTATCAAGTAGACCTTGGCAAGAATATTCACGTTAGTCAGAAATGTGGTAATAAATAAGATGTAAAATGGTGGGTTTTAGTGTAGCAAATTTGCACTTTTATAGCACCCTTTGTCCAAGGATCTCAAAGTATTTTACAAACTTTAATTAATGATTTACTTAATTTAAGTATTAAGTTATTCTGATATAGCATTTTACCTTTTCTGCAGTGAGACATGGGTCTATTTCTCCCCACTCCGTGTCCCCTCCCAGTCTAGGATCAGCCAGGTTTTGGAGTATCACATAAAATATGCCAGTATTTTTATGGCCGACCTGGAACAATGCTTCCTCAGCTCCCGTCCACTCACGCCCCTTCTCTACCTACGCTACATTGATGACATCTTCATCATCTGGACCCATGGGAAGGAGACTCTGGAAAAATTCCACCACTTCCACCACCACGATTTTCAACAGCTTCTGCCCCAGCCATCAGCCTTGGTCTGGAAACCAAATCTATCACAGGAGGTTCCATTTCCTAGACACCACGGAGCAAATAAGTCTGATGGTACACGTTTTAACACCACCCCTATACCGAAGAAACCTACCGCGACCGCTATGCCTACCTTCATGCCTCCAGCTTCCATCCCGGCACACTCACACGATCCATTGTCTTACAGCCAAGTACTGGAGGTACAACCTCATACGGCTCTAACCCCTCAGAGACAGAGACCCACACCTACATAAATCTTCCACCAAGACAGTTCTCAGAACTACAATACCCGCCACGAGAAAATAAGGGAAACAGAGTCAACAGAGCCAGATTGTGTAGCCCAGAAGCCTCTTTACTGGCAACAGACAAACCCAAGAAAGAAACCAACCAGGACTCCACTGGCCATCACATACAGTCCCCTCAGCTAAAACCCCTCGCCAACGCATCATCAGGATCTACAACCCATCCTGGACAATGATCCCCACACTTTCGACAGGCCTGGGTGGCAGGCCAGTCTCGCCCACAGACAACCTGCCAACCTGAAACATATTCTCCACCAAGTAACTGCACACCGCAACCATAGTAACTCCAGCTCAGGAACCAATCCATGCAACAAACCTGATGCCCAACTCTGCCCACCATATCTACACCAAGTGACACCATCAACAGGACCTAACCAGATCAGCCACACCATCACCGGTTCATTTACCCTGCACGTCCACAATGTAATATACGCCATCGTATTGCCAGCAATGCCCTCTGCTATGTACTTCCGGCCAAACTGGACAGTCTTCTACGGAAAAGGGATAAATGGACACAAATCAGATATTAGGAATGGCAATATACAAAAACCCGAACGCTGTAGGAGAAACACTTCAACCTCCTGGCCACACTATACAGACCTTAAGGTGGCCATCCTGCCAGCAAAAATACTTCAGGACCAGACTTCAAAGAGAAACTGCTGAGCTTCAATTCATCTGCAAATTTGATACCATCAAGCTCAGGATTGAACAAAGACTATGAATGGCTTGCCAAGTACAAAACCAGTTTGTCCTCCCTTGGTTTTCACACCTCAACTTCTAGAACAGGGCCTCGTCCGCCCTGATTGAACCAACCTCGTTATCTCTAGCTTGCTTGCATGTATATATACCTACCCCTGGAAATTTCCACCACATGCATCTGACAAAGTGGGTATTCACCCACGAAAGCTCATGCTTCAAAACATCTGTTAGTCTATAAGGTGCCACAGGATTCTTTGCTGCTTTTACATAAAATGTACCTTTTTTCAGGAAGGGCATTAAAAGGTTTGGTGCATTATTAGTGCACGTTGGTGAAAGTATCAGGACTGCATTCGGTATGCTGTCTTCCCAGAGGAGATGGCATTTCAGTGGACCTGGTGGAATGGGAAAGCAGATAGGAAGAACTGACTTACAAAGTATCCCTGGAGCCAGTTCTCTATGTTGGGTAGTGGTCAGACTGCACTGACTAAAGACTGGGCAGGCAGTCTGTTCTGGGGAGCCTCCATTGCCTGCTCTCTCAATAAAGAGTAACTGAAGGAGTGAAAGATCTTGGGATGGGGTGGCTGGGGGATGAAGGGAGAGCTCCAAAAGAACAGGTGGGCAAGGAGCACAAAACAAGTGAACATACTGATGAATATTAGTTGATTCTGATGATATGCCAGTGAGAGATGAACCTCCCATTTTAGACACAGCATGTTATTTCCAAAGGCATCTTGGTTCTGTGCGGTAGAAAACAAAACCCTACGTGAAAGAAATGTTAAAGGTCTGACTCAGACCAGCTAAAGCAAGGGGATTTTTCTCTCTCGCTGTGGCTGTAGTCATCTTTCTTGCTCTGTGTGTGTGTGTGCATGCGTGCATGTGCGGACGCTTGCTAAAATGTAATTTGGTTCCTCGAGACTCTCATGCTATTAGTTATAGCTGAAATATTTCTCTGGGGAGACATATAATTTCATTTGATGGTTGGATTTCAGAATTAGATGTCGGTCTCTCTATCAGTGTCTGATGAGTTGAATCAGTCAGATTCCAAGAGACTTAAATGAACTAATTCCACCAGGTGGAGTTAGTTATAATGAGGTAAAGTACAAAGAATATACGTAATGATGAAATACTGTGATATACCGGGGCACAGTCCAGACTAATGAGCAGCTGTGTCACCCTGGCTCTGTAACCTGGAATGCCCTTTACAATGCCTTGCTGCTACAGCCTCCTACTTGGATTGTTCACAAACAGCCTCTGGCATGTGTGTCACTCCCAGCTATTTCTGTGGGTGCCGCAGCCAGCCAGCCTCGCTATGGCTCTTACCAGCCTGGGCTATGTGGCAGGGTGACCCCAACACTGCCCTCCCACCCCCAGACCCAGATCTTCCCCCAGAAATGTCTGTCCTGTACTGTCCAGCCCTCTCCTAGACAGTACAAATGTATTCAGTCTGGTATTCCTTTAAAGGAATAATATGCCATTTTATTTTTTTTAATAGCTATCCAGACACTTCAATTTAAACACACTGGCTTAGAGAAAGCAATAAAACAAGTTTGTTAACTACAAAGAGAGAGAGATTTGAAATGAGTACAAGTAATGAGGCATAAAAGTCAGAATGGTTATAAGGAAAAAATAAAGATAACACGTTTACTAGTATCTACTTAAGAAACTAACTTAGTTGCAAAGCAGACTTTCTCACCATATGCTCCAGCAGATTACTGCCCAAACTTTCAGGTCTAGATCCTTCCAGAGTCCAATGGCTGTCTCCTTTTGTCTTCTCAGGTGTGAAGAATGAGGTGGCAGGGAGAAAGAGAAAGGGGTGTTTTGGGGTGTCTTCCCCTTCTTTTTACAGTCCTGTCCCCCCTCTGAGAAGCATTTCCAGCTGGGAGCAAGGCTACAGGCAGTCTGGTGAAGAAAAGACACTCCATGCTGTTCCTTTGCTAAGATGTAGATTTTTGTCCCTGCTGCCCCCTCCCTTGCCAAAGAATGGCCACTTAGCAGGAAATGGTCCATTAGCCTTGTTGACACCTGGCTGAGGCGTCAACTTGCCCTCTGTCTCCGAGGAATTGGTTTAGCCACTTCCCAGACTTATCTGGGAAACATACTTCAGTCATGATTTCAGCTTATGTTCATAACTTTATATACAACACTGCTATGTGCATTTTGCCATATTATTGATCAGCAAATTATGAATTTTTAAATGATACCTCACAAGGCATTCCTTGTACAGACATTATTACAACAACATGTAGTGTGTGAACACAGGGGTGTATTCTGTCACAGCAACTTAATAGTGTTTTTATCTATCTCTACCTAATTTTGGCTGAGGACTTAGCCTCTCCCAGGTTGTGATGCCATTAATAATATCTTTATTTAGCATTTTTTGTCCCCATGTTCCATTCCACATGACTTTACTAACTATATGCTATTAGAATCCTTTTACTCACCACTGAAATGCAGCCATCTCTGGATGAAACCATGGCAGTTGGGCTGCTAGAAGCCCAGTAGTGACAATAGGTCTGCTTCATGCTCCTCCCCACCCCACCCCCAAAGAATCCGCCTGTGGGGCTGACGGAAATGCTTACAAATCACCACTCTGCCCATTTTTCTCCATCCTCACCTTCCTTCCCTATAACTTCCCTTTTGTTCTTCCATTTCTCTCTTCAGTCTAAAGGGTTATACGGACTGCTCCTAGGCAGCGCTGCTCTTCCACAGCCCACATGTAGCCGTTAAAGTGACTAAGAACTTGTTTACAATGGGGTTTCAGCTGCCCAGCTGCATCCCCCAGTTCAGACATGATTTTTGCCAGTGCAGCTTACTCTGGTGTAAAACAGAGTTGGATACGCTAGTGTAAACCATGTCTACATTAAGTGGCTTGTCCTGGTGAATCTACATCTGTGACTGAAATTGAAGTGTAGCTGAGGCCTTAGAAAATCAAGAAGACCCTGAAACTGCAACTAACAAGTGTCTAAAGATTGCAACTCTGGAAGGATTGTACAGAAATGCAATGCTTACATTAAGTGCTTTTTTGCAAGCAACCAGAGAGAAGTAGCAGCATCCATTGTGGAACTCCCTGTGAGCCAGTGTTCTATTCACAAAGAATAATGGAGAAAGATAAGAATGTGTGTGTCACAAAGGCAGCCATTAGGGGATTGCTATCTAAAATAAAACCAGTTAAACCTGAGATGCAAGCCCCCTTCAAGGAAATAATAAAAGGTTTAAAACTCCTGGCTGCTAGAATGATTAGACTTGAGGCATGCTCAACTGAACATTCATCTACAGTACCTGATGCAGATAAGAGACTTCAGGTGGTTCAAAGCAAGAAGCTTGTTTTGCTGAAATAAGATTGAAAGGATTCCCAAAACGGATAAGAAAAGGGGGAACTCTTAAAAATATACAACTTACCTAGGGATGTGATGGATTCTCCATCACTTCAAACATCTAAATCAAGATTTAATGAATTTCCAAAAGAGATGCCTTTGCTCAACCAGAAGTGCTGGGCTTGATGCAGGAATCACTGGGTGAAATTCTATGATCTGTGTTTTGCAGATCATTCTGGGTGATCATACTGGGCCTCCCTGGCCTTAAAATATATAACTATATATAGAAATGCTGCAGAGAACCCCTGGGGAAAGAGGAATAAGCTCCTATGCATTTAGACTGAGCATGCCATGTCCTGTTTACACAGTCGGCTGCAAGGTCATGCCATAGGGATATGGTTATCTTGCTGCATGAGAACCAGCATCACGTAAGGTATGTCTATCAGCCAGCAGCAAAGAGCTTCTGAGCCCAGGCTCCTGGGAAGTGACAGACTCAGGCTCATGGGGTTCATGCTATCGTGATAAAAATAGCTGTGTAGATAGCACTCCTAAGTTATGGCTCAGGCTCTAAAGTCCATCCCCTGCCCCAGGTTTCAGAGCCCGAGCTCCAGCTCAAGCTGCAGCATCTACAGTTATTTTCAGTGCAGTGATGATGATGTTCGTCCATCATTATTGATGAAGACCTCAACAACTCATTCGTTCGATGACAGGGCGCTGTGCGTCTGAAGATGACTGATCAGTCCGATTTGGGTGTGGAACGTCCTGTCACACATTGGGCAGACATGTGATGGCACTGTTGATGATGTGCGGGCAGCTCTGGACTTGCGCAGCTCACGCTTTCTTTCAGCCTCAGCAGTATGCCTGGCTTCAGAGGTATTACTGCCTGTGTGAATGAGGCTGCGCCATGCTGGACGGTTCAGTGAGAGGGTTTCCCATGTGGCGGTGTTGATCTCGAGGGAGTTCAAAGAGGTCTTCAGCGTGTCCTTGAATCACTTCTTTTGTCCTCCATGGGAGCGCTTTCCCGGGGTGAGTTCTCCGTAGAAGAGCTGTTTAGGAATGCGCTCGTCTGACATTCTCACGACATGTCCGGCCCATCATGTCTGGGCTCTCATCAGCAGTGTGTGAACTGACAGCAGACTGGCTCTGGTAAGGACTTCAGTATGAGGGACTTTGTCCTGCCATCTGATTTTTAGAAGCTTTCACAGACAGGAAATGTGGAAGTGATTGAGCCTTCGTGTATGACTCTGATAGACAGTCCACGTCTCGCAGGCGTACAGCAGAGTTGGAAGCACCACTGCTCGGTAGACCTTCAGCTTTGTTGGTAGGCTGATCCCTCGACGTTCCCAGACTTTGGAGTGCAATCGGCCAAATGCAGAGCTGGCTTTAGCAATTCTGCAGTTTACTTCATCATCGATTTGACACTGCTCGGGAAAGGGTACTGCCCAGGTACGTGAAGTCGTTCACTGCCTGAAGTCTCTGTCCATTTACATTGATGGACGGTTCTGAGTACAGAGCGCGGGGAGCTGGCTGGTGCATGACCTCAGTCATCTTGATGTTAATGGTGAGACCGAAGTTGTTGCATGCAGATGAAAACTTGTCCATGCTGGCTTGCATTTCTGGCTCTGTACTAGCATTCAGAGCACAATCATCGGCAAAGAGAAAGTCTCGAAGTAGTTTCCTTCACCTTGGTGATGGCATGCAGTCGCCTCAGATTGAATAGTTTCCCGTCAGTTCTGTACTTCAGGCCTACTCCTTCAGTGCAGTGTGAAAGGCATCAGTCAGAGTGGCAGAGAATATCATGCTGAACAAAGTGGGTGCTAAAACACACACCCTTGCTTGACACCGTTGTGACTGGGAAGGCCTCAGATGTTTCACCGTCATCCAGGACACGAGCCATCATACCGTGATGAAATTGACGTACCATTCGTATGAATCTGTCTGGACAGCCGAATTTTCAACATGATCCTCCACAGGCCCTGGCGACTGACAGAGTCAAACACTTTCGTGAGGTCCACAAAAGTTGTGTAGAGTTCACGATTCTGTTCTTGACATTTCTCCTGTAGCTGACGCGCAGCGAAGATCATGTCAATAGTCCCACATCCCTTGCGGAAGCCGCACTGTGATTCTGGCAGTAAGCCCTGCTCCAGGTGAGTGATCAATCAGTTCAACAGAACTCGTGCAAGAACTTTCCCCGCTGTAGAGAGCAGCGAGATTCCACGGTGATTGTCGCATACCTGGCGATTGCCCTTCCTCTTATAGAGGTGCACGATGGACGCGTCTCTAAATTCCTGTGGAATGGATCCCTGCTTCCAGAAGGACTGAAACAGTCTCAGTGAGTTTCCGTAGCAGCACAGGGTCCACCGACTTTGTACACCTCTGCTGGTATGGCATCTGACCTGGGGCTTTGCCACTTGACAGCTGTTGATGGCTTTCTTCACTTTCGTCCTCTTCTGCGTGAAGCATCCTGGAGTCATTGACTGCAACCTGGGCATCTTGTCAATGGCCTCATCATTGATGACTGAGGCAGTTGAGAACTGCTTCAAAATGTTCAGCCCATCTCTGGAGAATCTGCGTCTTCTCTGTAAGGAGCACAGCTGCCATCAGAGTTCAGGAGGGGAAAGCTCCCAGAAGACTGTGGACCATTAGAGTGTGTCAGGCTTCATAGAACTGCTTATAGTCATTCCTGTCCGCATAACACCCTGTATTTCATCTGCTTTGGGCGCTCAGCCACAAATTCCGCATTGTTCTGCCAGTTGGTTCTGTTACAGTTCTGCGCAGCGTTGATAAAGGCGGTCTTCTTTGCCGCTGAGGATGGGTCGTTCTGATATGCACGATGCAGGCTTGTGCTTCTTCAGCAGTAAGTGGCCTGGATTTCTGCACATCATTTTTCGTCAAACCAGTCTGGCACTGCGTGTGGAGGGCCCCAATACCTTCGAGCATGAGCTGTATGGACAGTGTTGCGAATCGCTCCCAGTCTTTCTCAGCGTCATCCTCAATACGAAGTCATCAAATAAATTCATTCTAGGTCTTCTAACTAGATTTCAGTGATGCGGCATGTTCTTCAGCTTTGACACATTGATCCTTTTGAGAGCCTACATTCCTTGTGGTCGCAATCTTCCGTGTCATGAGTTAGAGAGCTTCATTTTGATACTAATGAGCCTGTGATCCATCCAACATCAGCGCCGCACATAGCTTTTGTATCCCTGACATCATAGTCTGATCCCTTCTCCTGATGATCGACATAGTTCGATCAGACTGCCAGTGTCACGGAGTCCCCTTTGGCGATGCTCTTGAAGATTCCCCACAAAGCCAGTCAGGACTTTGGGAGCCTCCTCTCCCTTGGAGCAGACTGTTGCAGGGCAAGAAGCTCACATGTCTTCACCTCCTGGTCTCTCCTTGGAGCATTCAGCATCCTCTGCCCCTCCGTGCGCTTCCCACAGCGAGCCCACCCACGGGGTCCTGGGGAAGCCAGAGGGTCCTGCACCCCACTTTGCAGTCAGACATGACTCTCAGCCAGCCAGTAAAACAGAGGTTTATTTCGATGACAGGAACAGGGTCTAAAACAGAGCTTGTAGATACTTCGAACCGGACCCCTCGGCCGGGTCCATTCTGGGGGGCAGTGAGCCAGACCCCCACGTCTGCCCTTCAGCCAGTCCCAGGCAGCTCCAGACAACCCCCCTCCAGCCCTCTTCTTCTCTGCTCAGCTTCCTTTCCCCCGGGCCAGGAGGCACCTGATCTCTTTGTCTCCAACACCTTCAGTTGGCACCTTTGCAGGGGAGGGGCCCAGGCCATCAGTTGCTAGAGCAGAGGGTCAGGCATTTAGGTGCACTGGCCCTTTGCTCTGCCAGATACTTAAGAACTGCCATGGGAGGACACTGAGCACCAACACAGTATTCAGCTCTAAAACATTGACTGAGACACATTCCCAGTTCGTCAGATCCAGTTGCTTGGAACAGAGACTGTGCATCCACAAATTCCTGTTACGGGTAGGGAGGTGGAAGACTCTGATTGCGTTGATCAGAAGGTCTGTGCTGCACTCAAGTGCTTCAGCAGTAAACAGGCCATTGCTGTTACACTTTCCCACTTCATTTTCCCCGATGACTCGTACTTCCCAGGCTGCGGCAATTGCATCCTGACTCTTGCTGTTTAAAATCGCCAAGCAGGATCATGCTTGTCTGTGCGGTGCACTGTTTTGGCTAGTGGCAGCGCTATCAGATCCAAGCTGGTAATTAAGCTTGGAGGTTTCATGCAGGCACCCACATTTTGGACTCTAAGGTTCAGAATTAGGAATTATGCTTATGACAAAGCTGCATTGTCATGAGTCAGTCATTCACACCCTTGGGGGGACTGGCAAGTTTCCGAACAAGATGATTCTTGATGGCGAAGCCAACTCCAGATTCGCAACGCTCATCACTGTTGCGGCCACTCCAGAAGAATGTATAGCCTCTGCCTGACTCGGACAGCTGTCCTTCGTTAGCAGGGTGAGTTTTGCTAAGGGCTGCAATGTCAGTGTTGTAGCATGCAAGCTCTCTGGCGACAAGTGCTTTTCTTCTCTCCAGTCTGTCTGCCGTGATGTTGTCCAGTAGCATGTGCACATTCCATGTCCCAATGATGATCGGTGTCACTCTGTTTTGTTTTTGTTGACAGCTTTAATGGGACAGCCCATGCTGTTTTGTTGACAGCCCATGCTGGCCAGGGTGTAAGGTGAAGCAGACAATGTTTAGGGCACCTTTTCTAGCCCCCTCCTCATTCTATGGCGGTGAGCAGTGCAATCCTGAATACGGCTGCTCAGTCGCTCAAGAAGACGCCGAGCTCCACTGCTGCTTCTGTCAGTGAGGAACGACCATTATACCTGAGCCACCTGTGTGCAGGTCCGCGGCTACAGCTCCCATTGTATCCACACCTGCTGCTTCGTCGCTTGCCCATCCCCACAGGACTTGATATGATGTGATATGACATGATGTCGAGACTTGCGCGTGAATTGGATTAAAGTGAGGGAGAGTTGCGCGACGTCAACCTCACTCTCTTTTCCCAGGTCCTATCTGTATCCAGTAGCAGGACAAGAGTCGAGACGCCTGGAGATAGGGCAGGGCGCAGTGGATGACCAGGACGCCTACGTGTCTTGTCGTGCTCTTGAGCGTTCCACAACGCTTGCTGTCATCGTCTTCCTGACTGTTGAACCAGGTTTCCTCAGTCAGCTGGATCCAGCCTTCGCATGCAATCGGTAGACAGGCCCTAACTCACCGAGGGTCTCAGACTCATTGGCTACCCATTCAGTGCAGTAGCGTGGCACCCAAGAGTCTGAGTCTCTTGACCTGGGCTTGGAGGCTCACTGCCACAGGTTGTGTAGAGTAACCTTAGTGAGAATCATTAGAGAAGGACATGCCCCACTCTGGGGTAAGAAAAGGATGGTCAGTGGAATTATCAAAACACCTGTATCAGGCCAATGTAAAAATAGTACTGGGGCTTCCCCATAAACTTTGGTTTTCTTACAGAGATTGCGTTTAAATTCTGAGAGCTCTGACCGAGGGTGAAAAATCCTGGAAAGAGATGGGGTTTCATCGCATAACGCGCAACAAGAGGAAAGAAATGAGACTAGCAGAAGTGGTAGCAGGTCAAGCCCCAGAGGTCTTCCAAAGAGAGCATATAGTGAGAACCAGAGGAGTAGAAGGATAAACAGGAGATGATGATTCTGGCTGAGGAACTAACCGACGACCTCAGGGATTTTCGGGAGTATTATTAGTTATCTAGGCTGTGATGGCTCACAAAATGGGCTAGGTGCTGCATAGACATGCAAGAGGAAGACCATTCAGAAGCTTAGCATTGTACAGCTGTCTGATGTCTTCACCCATTTTTGTCAGGTTCCTACCACATATTTGGACACACAATAATAATTTTATAGCTTACAGTGTGAGAACTATACACATATTGTATCACTTCAAAATGAATACACATTGGCTTAGGTCTTTTAAAAACAATGAGCCAGATCCCCAGCTAGTGTAAACTGGGTGAGTTCAGTGGAGTGGCCCATTATTTTTATGAGTATTTTTTTTTCACAGTGGGGAGGCACTTTTGTCCTGTGAGGTGTTGTCTGGCATTTACAGCCAGAGACAGGGAGTCAGAACTCTGGGCTCCTGTGTCCAGCTCTGTCACTGACTTGTTGAGGTGAGCTAGGGAAAAATATCACTTCACCATCAGAGTGATATGGTGAAGTTTCATGTTCACAAAGCATTTTGGGGACAGAGAAGTGCCCTATATTATCATCTAGCAGACCCTCTCCCTTATGCTTCTCTCTGATTAAAAATAAAATAAATAATTAAGAAAATGCCCTATGTATAACGGGGAGCATTTTGGGTTTTTTGGGTCAAGATAAGTTTCTAAATATTGTTTTGTTCAGCAAGGGATGCGGTCCTCACTGTTATTTTCTGTAATAGTGAGGAAAGGAAGGAATGATGGAATATTGTAATTATAATTCTTTGATAACTATATACAAAAAAAGTCATCCCATGCTTATCCTGGTAAGGATCTTAAACTTGCTTAACTCCCATAACAGACAGATTTATGGTAATTATCTGTGTTCGGTCCTTATGCATATCCACATAGGTTCTATCATAATTACATGGACTACAATGTTATATTAAGCCTAGTGAACTTTTTTGTAGATCCGCTATGCATTGTAATCAACATGTTACAATCTTTTTGTTTTGGGCAGTGGATTCACTTTAATAAGTATGACATAAGTAAGCCTGACTTCACAATTATTTCATATAATTTAGATGCAAATTAGGACTTCACATTCTGGCTGTCATGTGGTTTGTTCTTCTCAGTTAGTTTCGGGTCACTGGATTTCATTAATGTACAGTGTGGTCTCTTTCAAGGTCATTTCTGTGGTTTTTATTTAATTCACACTACCATGCCCATTTCTGCTGTACAAGTGTAGGGCCAAATTGTCCTTAGATGTGAGTGGGTGTATTGTGGAATAAGATCCTACCCCAGTCAGAAGGGAATTAAAGAGCTCCTCAGAGCACAGTCTGTCCTAGCTGAGTATACCTCTGAGGCCTGTCAAACATGGAGGGGGCAGTTCCTTAAAAGGAAGGATCAAAGTCATAGGCTTCGACTCCAGGGCTGGAGCACACATGGAAAAAAAAATCTGCTATTTGGTGGGCCCCAGTAATCAGTTGTTTGGCGGTGGGTGGGAGGTGCTGAGGGAAGGGGCAGAGCGGGGGCAGGAAGAGGCAGAACGAGGGTCGAGTGTGCTCAGAGGAGGGGGCAGAGTGGGAAGGGGTGAGTTGGGGTGATGTCTATGGGGACGGGGTGGAGCAGGGGTGGGAAGAGGCAGGGCAAGGGTGGGGCCTTGGGGGAAGGGATGGAGCAGGGGCGAGGCCTCAGGCAGAGCAGGGGTGGAACACCCACCTGGACAGACGAAAGTCAGAACCTGCAATTAAGCCCAACGCAGGGTGGCACTCAAAGGAAAGCTGGAACCACTCAGTGTAGGTAACTGGGAATGGTCAGGTTCTGCCAGCCCCTGTAGGAGAAACTGCAGGGGATTCTGTGACAGACTGGTAATGAGCTGTTGAGCCTATCGCATAAGTTCGAATTCAGCTCAGGGCGAGAGTGATTAGAAGATACTACCACTGGTTTTCAATCTGAAACAAGTTGGGATCTCTGCCTACTTCTTCATGGACAAGTGTCCTCCTCCTATCAATCACCAGCCAAATTAGGCATCTTTTGGCTCAGGTTTTGGTAAACTCAGTGGAGAGGCCAAAGATTAAATAGAAATTGAACAACATTAAATTGATCCCTTCAGGGCTGTACTGAGGCACTTGGGCAGGGCAGTGTGTGCAAATTTGCAGTGTCACTGTCCATGCTGTACCTGGCTTTTATTGTGTAAAAGGATTCCATTTTCCTGAGCTGTCAATTCAGCACTTTTCGCAACAGCTACATTTACTTTGGCCCAAATCTTGCAGTTTCTTCACTTGGGCAAAACTTTTACTGAGGTCAATAGGAATTTTGCTTGAGTCAGATCACAAAATTTGGCTGGATATTTGCAAACAAGTCTTAATTGTACACTCAAAAACTAAGCTAGATTGAACCCAGAAAATATGATGTTATTATGGATAACTCAGCTCTTTCTTACACTCTCTCTCCATTTAGTAATTTTTACAAATTAATGCAGTGGAGATTTTTTAAATTTAAACTATGCTGTCACCTTTAGTAAATTGATTCGTCGGAACATGTTTGCTGTTCTTCTCCCATTCAGGCTGACTTGGAATTCTTTTGGTTTCAAATAAAACAAATACTGCCAGCAAATATTATTTAGGAATTTTGTTTTCCTTTATCTGCCTATCGATGATTATTTAAAACAAAAATAAATTTAATATTTCCAGCCAACATGCATTTGGAATATATTTTGGTAGCTTGATTATTAAATTCAATACAGGTGGCAGACCTGGAAATCAAAGAGATGCATGCATCACTGCAGGTATGTTTTACAGAAGTTCCTTCCTCATCGCTGATTTATTCTTTTGATGTAAGGCATGTAAAAGGATGTTTGTAGATGCTGTTTCTCTTCACTCTTGTCTTGAATGCAGAGGAAGGTACAAACTAAGGAAATACCATATATGAAATCTGCCCTAAGACTGACCCTGTGGCCCATCTCCTTTGGTATATACTGTGCATTCAATTCCAACAGTTGTATTTGTGATGATATTTTGGGGCTGGAAAGTCTATACCGACACATTTCACATTCCTGTACTCAAATAGAAACTAGGAAATGTTGATGCGCAGTGAATCTTCATAGCAATTACTATAGCGACATGAGTAGCAGCACCACCAGAGTTAGAGCTCAATTGCTTTATTCCATTGGAAAATCCAACTCTGGGGAGTTCAGTATTTTAGCAATTTCAAATTTTATCGGACAAAAATTTGGTATCTAGGGGCCAAATCCTGGCTCCAGTGAAGTCAATGAATGAGAGTTTTACCATTGATACAGGAGTTTAGCTGTTGGATATTACCCACGTTTTTAAATACCTAAGGGGTTACCAGTCAGACACGTTGCAGAGTTCACATGGTGCAGAGTGGTTGGATAATAAGTAGCCAATGAACTGTTCCTGTGATGAAGGACTGTGTGAAGCTACAGGTACTCCTCCCTGTGTAAAGGCAACCGCTGGAAGGAAGAGGAGGAATATCAGGAGCAGGGCAGAACTCCATTCCCCTGTTCCTATCTACCTTAAGGACCAAATGTCAATAATGTAAGTTGGAGCAGTGTGACACAGAGGCCCATTGCGGCCAACTGGCAAAGAGTTCCCTGTTCTTTTCAAGCAACTCATGCCT
Source organism: Chelonoidis abingdonii (assembly GCF_003597395.2). NCBI lineage: Eukaryota > Metazoa > Chordata > Testudines > Testudinidae > Chelonoidis > Chelonoidis abingdonii. Next base: position 337,460,449 of record NC_133769.1, read on the forward strand.
CAGATATGACAAACTCACGACACCTAATACACCACTGTCATGGTATTTATCCATACAGGATAGCATGTGAGATCTCTACTGAAAGCTTGTAACTTATTAATACTCATAATCATTATAAGATGTGTGTACGGGTAATATGTAAGGAATAATATAACTATATTGAAATGATGCCTTATAGATTTGGCGTAAAAGTTAGTCACCAGGGAATCAGATGACTCGGTGATGACCCATTTAAGCAGGAGGGAGTTATCATCTCTCCCTGGTTAGTCCGGGATTGTCTAGCTTTGTCCCATTTCTGAACAGTCAATGGAAAACCACAAAAGACAACTGCCAACAACTGAAACCACTTGGAGGTAAAAAGGGAACATTATACCAGACAATTGTCAAAGTTAGACTCAGGACTCCTAGTTTGTCAGACCACTCTGTTTTATTAGCACAGCGCTCTGCTAATAACACCCAGATAATGTGAGCCCCATGCAAGACACAAACTATCTTATTTATACAAATAAAAGGGCAGGAACTAAACAAAGAGACAAAGAGAGCAAAACTGTGAAATTTACCTGGGACACAGCATGCATATCCTACTTCCTTACTAACTCTTATCGATCTAAGGCTAGAACTTCACCAATGGCCCTGTCATAAACAGATAGCTAAGGGTTAATGTTTCTTTTACCTGTAAAGGGTTAACAAAGGGAACCAAACACCTGACCAGAGGACCAATCAGGAAAGCGGATTTTTCAAAGTGAGGGAGGGAACTTCTGGGTGTGTTTTGTCTTTGTTCTGCCTGTTTGTTTTCTCTCGGCTATGAGGGAAGAGCTTTTTTTTTTTCTATCTCCAAGCTTCTTTCTACCCTTCTGTTCCCAAGTCGTGAGTACAAAAGGAAAAGCAATAGGTTTATATTGTATTTTGTATTTACATGTGTGGAGTTGCTGGAATGTTTAAATTGGATATCTTTTTGAATAAGGCTGATTATTCATATTTTCTTTTAAGCAATAGCCCTGTGTTATGTCATCTTGATGCGGTGACCATGTCATGTGTTTTTTCTTTCTTTTTTATATAAAGCTTTCTTTTTAAAACTTGTTGGATTTTCTTTTCCTAGTTAAGGCAAGGGGATAGGAATCTCTGTGCCAGGAGTACTGTCTCTCTCAGGGAAAGACTGGGAGGGGGGAGAAGAAGGAGGGGGGAAGGTAAATCGTCCTCTCTGTTTTGTGTTTCAAGGGATTGAAGCAGGGAAATCTCCTAGTATCCCCAGGGCGGGAAAATCTGGGAGGAAGTAAAGAGCAGGAAGGGAAGTGGGTTATTTCCCTTTGTTGGAGGCTCAGGGCATCTGAGTCTTGGGGGTCCCCCAGGGAAAGGTTTGGGGAGACCAGAGAGTTTATCAGGTACTCAGAATCCTGATTGGTGGCAGCGAGATAAGATCCAAGCTGGTAATTAAGCTTGGAGGTTCATGCTAAGCACCCAGATTTTGGACGCTAAGGTCCAGATTTGGGACAGAGGCTTATTACACCCTTAAATAGAGCAATTGTTTTACCTTAATGTCTGCATTCCTGACACCTGGATTGCAGCCATTCAGCTCTTTTGCTTAAAGGTACACACAGCATTTCTTTAATCCATTCTTATTTTTACAATATAATTCATTCTACTTTCACACCAGAAATCACCCTGGCTGTGAGTAAAGACAACAGACTGATTCAGTATCTCACAGGGTGGAGAAAGACACTTTGCATCCATTCATTGAGGAACTATCTTGGGTGGGGGGTCATGAAAGCTTGGATCCTGGTTCCTAGGAAGCCAGCCAGCTCTGCAACAGACTGAACTTTTGGGTTGGGGAAAACCTATTTATTAAATAGGAAAGGTCATTAATAAGCACAGGCCGTAATTTGCGTTGTATGATTTTGTCTTCTGTTGTCACCATTTGTTTCCATCTCTCTTGTCTAGTGGAATCTCTATTCTTTCTTAATTAAAGCTTTTTTTGTTTTATTATAAGTGCTCACAAGTACTGTGCATGATACAGGAGTGGTGATATAAGGGTGCACTGTTCCTTTTAGAGCAGGGGATGTGGGATTTCTGTGAGTAGCCAGTGTCAGGATGGATATCACAGGGGAGTATTTCAAGGGGACTGGGGCACATCGTTTGTTAATCGGCAAGGTAAAGACGGGATTGGCATTGCCCAGAGGAGAGTGTTTGAGTGCCAGGCAGGCTAGTGGTGTTATGGAGCAAATCCCCAGTTAGCACAGGCAAGGCTCCCTCATGCTGGAGGCAGGAAGTAACAAGGTGGTTCATAACCTGGGTACCTTGAGAACTATCCCAAGCAGTCCCAAGGCTATTCTGATTCGTGCTTTTCAGAATCAAGGATCCATAATCAACAGCTTTAGAGTCCAGTGCCCCACAAGCCAATTTTAAATGAGCAGCAACAGAAAAATAGTGTGGACTTTTTTTTTCTCCTTTTAACTAAAACTTATTTTTTTACTAAAATGTATCCAGTGTAGTGTCTGAACAGAAGAGACTGATGGAGCCATTCTTGTAACTTGTAACTTTTCTTCCTGTGAAAACCAGCAGTTTAACAATACCCTTTCTGTTACAGATTGGCTGTGATCGTAGCCAAAACTTGGTGGACATCTGTGGAGAAAAGAAATTCCAGGCTTTTGTCTGTGACGCGTTGTCTGTGCCAGTTCGAAATAGTTCTTGTGACGCCTGCATCTCCATCGCTGTAATCCACCATTTTTCAACAGCAGTAAGTCCACTCTCACATCTGTAGATCTCACAAGAGGTCACCAGCTTGTCCCATTAGAAAGTGAATGGCAAAAGAAGATCTCAGAAGAGGAGAGAAAGTGGGAGCAAAAGGAAATGGGAGGGAAAGAAAAGAGGAGAGGGTATGGACAGGGAGGATGAAGGCCTGAGGGCATGGCTATAGCCACGTCATCCCTTCTGATTCCTTTCTCTTCTTGTCTCCTGCAACTCCTTCCTCCTCAAAAACTTTCAACACTTTCCTTGCTCCGTGGCATTAAAAGGATCAAAAGGTGAAGAGATGTTACATGTGGGGTGGGTGATAAGATCAGCTTGTGCTGCACCTTGATGATGTTGTTATTGTGTAGATTTAATATTTGTTTAGATTACTTAGACTGTAAGCTCTATGGGGGAAGGTATCATCTCTTTGCAATGAGTCTATACAGTGGCTAGCACAATGGGGCTGATGCCTCTAGACACTACTATAATACAAATATAAATAATAGTAATAATTTGTATTGCAGTAGCTCCTAGAATCATCCATCAAAGATTAGGGCCCCAAAGTGCTAGGTTCTGTATGCACAGTACACGTCAAGTAGAGTCCCTGCCTCTAAGAGTTTACAGTCTAAGCAGATGATGAGAAACAGGTGAAGAAGACAGACAGAATGGAAGAAGGACATAGTAGACAGAGAAATGACTGAGTTTAGTATGATGATCAGCAGGCAGAGCACACCAGCTAACCTCATTCATTTCTGCTCCTCCTGACAAATTGTCTTCATGTGCTTCCCTCTCCTTATCAGCTACTTTTGCTTCTCCAGTTACTTCCTATTGCTTGCTGGGTGCTGTCCTAGGTGATAAGATTCCAATATATCTGTATTACAACTCAAAGACTTCCTTAGATCTCAGAATCTGCAGTGGTATTGCTGTCCCGGTCATTTCCCCACTCTGTGCAGACCCCCAGGGTATTGTTCCACTTTCTTTTAAGAATTTGGTTTGATTGTGTAGACATCTATGTTTCATTTTGTTCTTGTTACAATTAATGACATTTGAGAGGAGAACCCTGCATTAGGACGCAGGAGACATTGCTTAAATTCCTGGCTCAGTCTGAGACTTTGTGCCTCAATTCTCCATCTATAAAGTGGGGATCACAACACTTCGTCTATCTTGTCTATTTAGATGGTAAGATTTTTGTGGCAGGGACTGTGTGTTTGTACAGCACCTAGCACAGTGGGGCCTGTATCTTAACTGGCACCTCTCAGTGCTACTTGTAATAAAAATGAATAAAATCAATACAGTTGATGTTACCACATACTGTAGACAAAAAGTATTTCCCATGCAGCTTTGGCCTAGCCCGTGTGTGTAGTGGTTGACTATATTATGAATGAATTACTCCCCTGCCCCCTTACTCATCATCACCCACTAGTGGGGAGTATGCTCACTTTTGTCAGGCTATGAACACATAACCAAAGAGTAGGATGGAAAAAAAAATCTCCAGCCTGTTTTGTACTTGGGGGTAGAGCAGGGAGGAATCATTTCTGTTCATTGCAGCAGTGGTGTTGCTGTCAGTTCCATTTCATTGTGTTCCTGCTTATGTACTAACTTCATATGTGCTCATTGAGTCTTTTCATTACTAGGAGAGAAGACTGGCTGCTGTCCATGAATTAGCCCGGCTCCTAAAGCCTGGCGGAAAGGCACTCATTTACGTCTGGGCAATGGAACAGGAATACAACAAACAGAAGTCAAAGTACCTTAAGGAAAAGAGAGCTAGTAAAGGGAAAGAGGAGGAAATCAATACTGATATAGCCTGGGGATTGTTCTGTGATCAAATGCATGACGATAGCCAAGACTCAGCATGTTCTGACCGAGTCCTTAATGACTCTAAGGACAAAGGCGGCAATGCAAAGCAGGGAATTAACTCCAAGCTGCCTGTTCATACTAACAGAACATCCTTTCGTTCTCAAGATGTGCTGGTTCCCTGGCACCTGAAAGGGGGCACTAACAAGAAAGGGGAATGTGTCAAAGCCCTTCAGCTTCCAGCTAGTTCTAAGGAATTGCAAGAATTCAGTCCTGTTTTCCACCGTTATTATCATGTGTTCTGTGAAGGAGAACTGGAAGCAGCCTGCAAAAGCCTGGATTGCGTAAGAATTCAAAAAAGTTACTATGATCAGGGAAACTGGTGTGTGGTTCTTGAAAAACAGTAACCCGCTGCACTTCCTCCTGTGAATCTGAAAGAGATGCTATTTTCAGCCTAAATCTTTGCCTGTGGTAGTACTGTGCAGAGGCATTTTAAAACCCATCCTGCAGTTGTTACTGCCTTTAAAATTGTACAATAAACACAGTTATTTTAAGAGATTAGCCAAGTTTAGATGCTAGTAGTTGTCTCCTTGTGTTACTAAAATTATGGTAAAATTTGATATTAACAGAGAATTTTATTTTATTTTTCACAGTAGTAAAGAGAAAGAGAGAAGGGGTGAAATTTTGACCATGTGAAGGTCAGTGGCAAAACTCACATTGACTTTGGGGGGCCAGGATTTCATCCAGGGTGTGTAGTTTTAAAGAGACAGGGCCTGATTCTCCACTGTGTTACGCTAGTTTTATGCCAGTGTAACTGAACTGACCTTGGTAAGGATAGAACACTGCACTGCACCGGGGTGGTATTGGAGCAGAGAACCAAGACCATTATCAGGAAGTTAACTTGGGTGTAACGTTATTGGTTGGTGAAGTAGAAAGAATGTGCAGTTAGGCACTTTGGCAGAAGATGTTGATGGGACACCGCACGGCTAATTTCTCATTTTCTTAGGCTTTGTTTTTAGTAATGTTTCTTTTTAAATTCTCCACTATTAACTGTTCCTTGATGCAGCTTTAGTGTGGGAGCCCAGATATAGACTGACTGCAGGCATTTTAACCACTGTCATCTGTAAACCTAACAATCTGTTCGAGCGCTGCTACTATTAGGTCTGGTCTACACTGGGGGGTGGGGAGGCGTCAGTCTAAGATATGCAACTTCAGCTACGAGAATAGCGTAGCTGAAGTCGACGTATCTTAGATCAACTTAGGTTGACTTACTTTGCGTCCTTGTGGCGTGGGATCAACAGCCGCCCTCCCCCGTCGGCTCCGCTTCTGCCTCTCGCCCTGGTGGAGTTCCAGAGTTGACGGGGAGCGCGTTCGGGGATTGATGTATTGCGTCTAGACCGATAGATTAGTCACTACCCGCTGATCCGGCGGGTAGTGTAGACATACCCTTAGGGGATCTGCGATAGTGGAAACTGTAGGCAGACCCTTGGAAACCTTTCACTCAGCATCGAAATGCTACAGCTCAGTATTTCCCTGAGACTGAGAGAAACTAGCAACGGTATCCCAAAGAAACTGTTAAAAGTAGAGGTGAGGAGACCTGATGGTGTCAGTCCCTAATGCTAGGATGCTGGTAGTAGTAATATTTATGTTATGGTAATAACTAGAGGACCCAAGTGGGCTTAGGGCCCCATTGTGTGCATTTCTGTACCTCCTGAAAGAGTTTTCAGTCTACATACACAAGACAGACAGATGGTGGAGCAGAAACAGAGTCATGGGGAAGTGAAGTGAGTCACCCAAGGAGACACAGTGGCAGCGATGGGAGTAGAACTGAGGTCTCCTGAGTCCCACTCCAGTGCCCTAACATTGGCGCACGCTGCCTTTGTAACAGTAATATTTGTGCTATAGGGTAGCATGGGCTGTATCCTGTCTCCAGAACACACCATTAACTCCTTTCTTTCCTGGTCCAGTTTGAGGTTTGTCTATCCCATCACAGTGAGTAATAGTTGTAATCTGTGAAATTCATGGCTGTTTCAGGATAGTCTAAAGGTGTCTGTACATTCTAGGTTGCTGCCATTGGCAGCTAGTATTATGATCCCTCACACTACAGCAATACTGGTCATTGGGGTTAATATTTAGCTACTATGGCAACTAGCTGGGACAGCGACATGATGACACTTGAACAGGTCTGACATCCACCCCACAGAAGCCAGTGCAACACGTGTCTGATGTGGGATCATAGACACGTCGTTCCTCAACCTGGCAACACTCTGCCGGTCCAGGGTGAGCTGGGTTTTTGTTTTTTGACTGGTAAGTAAAACCATGTAATTTGTTTTCCTTCTCCCTCTCGTGGTAAAAGTTTAGGTGAGCAGATTTTCCGTCTTGGCTGGTAAATTTTTCTTGACAGCTTTTGCAAGCTGATGCTGGTGAGAAATTCACAGCGTAGTAGGATTATGACAACAGAGGTAGCTGCCTCTTCTTCATTTTTCCTTTTCTTTCCCATTCTCCCCTTATTGCTGCCTTCATCTGTTCTTTTCCCTTGCTCTTTTCTCCTCTTCCTCCATTCTCTCTCTCTCTGTTCCTTCTTTTTCCTATCCTGTTTCCCAACCCTTTGTTTAGGTCAAGATGTAGGTCTCTAGAGCAATGGTCTCCAAACTTTTCTGATCACGCACCCCTATTAGTAAAAAAAATTTTGAGCACCCCCCCCCCCAATATATGTATATTTATTTCTGTATAAATTATATACATGTTGTACTATGCTAATACATTATGTTCATTATAAAACACACAAAAAATAGCAATTAAAAAAGGATGAGATAAAGATGAAATAAACAATATTTTTAAAATATTTTTATTGTATTTTATTTATTAACGGTACAAAAAACCTTTTTGCTCTCAGAAACAAAATTATTAATATTTTTAGTGAAAGCAATGTCATTGAATATGCTTCATTATTTCTGAAAATCTTAGTTTAATACTTTGTGATACAGCAATTTGAAGGTCTGGATTAGGGTGAGGGTGCGGGAGGGGGCTCAGGGTGGGAGTGCGGGGTCTGGGAGGGAGTTAGGGTGCGGGAGGAGGTCTCAGGGCTGAGGCAGGCAGGAGGTGCAGAGCACTTACCTGGGGCAGCTCCTGTTTGGTGCAGGGGATGTACAGGTGGCTCTGTGCAGCGCAGCACCGCCCCATGGCCGCAATTCTAGGAGCCATGATTCTGGTAGTTGCCCACCGCCCCCAGCAGGCAGGGCTACCCGGAACGCAGGGGCTTTAGGGGCTGCAGGGCCCTGGGCTAAGGGGGCCCCGGGGCCGTGGCGTGCAGCTCTAAAGCCCCTTTCGGAATGTGGCCCTGTGAGCACAGGCCGGAGGACTCAGGAGGAACAGGAGCAGCCACGCAGCCAGCGGCCAGAGAGAAGTGGTACTTTCCCCTTCAAAGCCCCGCTTCTCTCCAGCCGGCTTTGAAGGGGAAAGCGCTGCTTCTTTCCTGCCGCTGGCTGTGCGGCTGCCCCTGCTCCTCCACGGGCCAGAGGACTTAGGGCTGCATTCTGAAAGGGGGTTTAGAGCTGCAGGCCAGGGTCCCGGGGCCCCCTTAGCTCAGGGCCCTGCCGCCCCTAAAGCCCCTGTGTTCCAGGTGGCCCTGCCTGCGGGAGGGGCAGGGCAGCTTCCCCACTCGCTGTTCCCTCCCACCTCCAGCCGCCCTTCTCCCCCCCTCCGGCGGCGCTCCTCCTGCCATGCCCCCCAATGGATTGTCTTGTGCACCCCCTGGGGTGTGCACACCCCACTTTGGAGACCACTGATCTAGAGGGCAGCCTGCTCATATATGCATTTGAACAGAGCTGCTAATGACATTCCATCCGGCAGAGGGCAGTGTTTGGAAGACAGCCGAAGTATGCTTAGCTGATTATTATTTAAATAGCTGTGCACAAAATAAGACTCATTGATATATTTGCAAACTAAGAACATTTAGGGTGATGTTTGTGGTGCATCGACAAAAAAAATGTGATGATTTAACTAGACAGTTCGTTTTATGCACTATATTTGCTGCTATGGAATAGCACTGTTTAACTGTGCATAACAATTCATTAATACTCCAGCATGTTTTGTAGAAGTAAATACCCACTGGCATACTTTAATCCCTTTGGGTTAGATTTTCAAATGCTCAGCTCCTTCTGTGACACAGGGCAGGGACCATCTCTTTGTTTTATGTTTATACAGGTTTCTAGCAAAATGAGGCCCTGGTCTGCAAGTGCAATCCTAATACAAATAATAAATAATTATTACAGAAACTGAGATCTTTTGAAAATCTAGCCCCAGTTATGAAGGCTAAGTCCTCTTGATAATTCTGGCTCATACCATTCCATTGGTCTATTCTGTGCATTGGCTCCATCGATATAGATAATTAAAAAAAAAAAAAAAAAAAAAGTCTCCACACTGACGTGTCCAAGATGAAGGAATTGGGACTTATTCTCTATTCCCAGACATTCTGTGACTTCCTTATTAATTTTTTTGCTATTGATATTGCAAAGAGGTTGTGGTCTTTATTTGGGGAGGTGTTTTTCTTTTGATGAGCAGCTAAGTCATCAGTTATCCCTTTGCCTAGTACTCCTAGTTGTTCAGAATCATCTGACTGTATGTGCTTGTTCTGATGTTCTCCAAGCTAGGGTACGCTGCATCTCTTTCATTTTCTAATTCCATACAGACTGCTTGGCCATTTGTACAGCAGTGCCCAGACTGCTGCTGACACATAGCTCCTGTATTTGCTTGCAGATGCATTTCCATACCAATGTCTAATTTATTGACAGGAACAGCAAGCGCTGTTCAGAAACCTGCCTGACATGCTGCTGTAAACCTTGATTCTCACTTTGTGAAATAGCGAGTCTAGCATAGGGAGTGCTTCATCCTGCAAAATGCTGGGGCCCAATTTAGCACTTAAGCACATGCTCCACTTTAAGCACGTGAGTAGTCCCTTGGCTTGAATTTAAGCGAGTGCTTGAGTGCTTTGCTAAATTGGTGCTAAAGTGCTCAGCCCATCACAGAATGGAGCCCTTAGGAGTCCAACATGGACCTAGCTCTAAAAAGAAAATACATTTTCTCAGGCGCTTTTACAGCACTCCTGGAACGTTGCTACTCCCTCTGGCCTCTTAGCAGAGAGTATGTCTTCTTGGGGAGACAGGAGTTGGCAGCTCCTCAGTTCTGATTCTGTGTTATATATTCTGTTGGGCCTTGAGACTCTGGACCTGTAAATGAGGCCAGAGTCCCTCTCACACTGCTTTTACCCTGGTGAAATGCCATGGACATTCTCTTGCATGAGAAGAGAATTGGGACTAGATTTTATTATTGATGATGTGACTACCATGCTAAGAAACCTTGAATTTTACCCCCACAAAAACGGCGAAATATCTGTTCAGAGTATTCCTTTTATAGTAATGCACTTACAAGATAACTGGCCATGATGGGATCAATCAAACCAACCAACCCTGGGAAAATGCCAGCAGTTACCCTGTTTGGAATATAGAGTGTTATTAATCACCAAAGTGTACAGGTCAAAGGTCTGACTCTACAAGCTGCTCCCATTTACCTTAATGGGAGTGGAGGGTACCCTGGAGCTGTGAGGATCTGAGGAATTTGTACAACTTGTGGATTCTGGTTGACATTATGAGACTATTGAAAATTGCTGTATCGTGGAATTCACCAGGACCAGTAGCATGTAACCTCACTGCACTGGGCACAATGGAGCGCAGTTGACTGCAATATCTGTACTCTGACCTCACAATGGGTAGGCTGTGAAGGTTGGCTGAAGCCTGAAAAACCAGTTTTCTCCCTCACCTTAACAGGCGCTGGTGTTTACAGTAGTGGAAAATCCCCAGAAGCAGAATAAATAAATCAGATTGTGGTGGTGGGATATATAAACACACATGGTCACAGCAAGCTTTGGGCCGGCACTGGAGGGGAAGAGCTAGACATGCTGCCTTAGTGGGAGGGCTGGTTTAGCTGTGGAACCAACAACGTCAGAGAGAGCAAGCTGACCTGGTGCGGGAGCCTCCATGACTGAGAAAACAATCCATGCACTGACAGAAGAACCCTGATGGCCCCACAGGACTCTGACCCCAGCCCAAAGAATACTATGGAATGGTGAGGAAACTGAGACAGGGAAATGCATGTAGGGTTTATTATTTGTCTAGCTCTGTGTACAGCTTGTGCAATTAAGTACTGAGCAATGATGTCTTAGAATCCTGTGCAAAGTCTGTGTGTTGTGTTCCACCCACAACATACAGGGTGATCATACATCCCATTTTGGCCAGTACTGTCCTGGGCATACCAATTTTTTCCCAAAAACAAGAGCAAACAGGACAAATACCCAGCTTTGACAAAAAAGTGGGGTGTGCTCCATTAGTGACGTGCAGAGGAATGTTGGTGGGGAGAGCGAACAGCAATACTAGCCCCTGATGGTGGGTCTTAGGTAAGCAGTGATGCCAGGCGGCTCGGGACTGTGGGGGAGACCTAAGAGACCTAAGGCCAGCCCCATGCCTGGGAGGGAGCTCCCGGGTGAGCGGCTTGGCCAGCTTTGCACATGGGGTGGGGTGGGGTGTGCTTCAGGTGAGCGCTGTGTGGTGTCCCATTTTCCTTTTAGAAAATATGATCATCCTAACATATCCCTGAAGATGCAGGACATCCACCTGGCTGGAATTCTGGGAAAGGGTATTAAGCTATGGAGGAAGTCTGAGGGGTCAGTCTAGTCCCAGGGTCTAGGCAGTTGGACTGTGAAGACTCAGCTCTCAGAGGGGGGTGCTAGACAGAGGTTCTGCACCCTGAGAGTGTCTAGAAGCCTCAAGACGGGCTATACCCAGCAGGGCCGCCCAGAGGATTCAGGGGGCCTGGGGTCTTACCACTGAAGACCTGGCACTTCGGCGGCAGGTCCCGGGGCGGAAGGACCCCCCACCGCAGGTCTTCGAGGCACTTCAGTGGCGGGTCCCAGAGTGGAAGGACCCCCCTGCTGCCGAAGACCCGGAGTGGAAGAAGCTCTGGGGGCCCGGGCCCTGCAAGAGTTTTCTGGGGCCCCCGGAGCAAGTGAAGGACCTCGCTCCAGGGGCCCCGAAAAACTCTCATGGGGGCCCTGTGGGGCCCAGAGCAAATTACCTCACTTGCACCCCCCCGGGCGGCCCTGATACCCAGACTCCGTTTACAATCTAGAGTCTTAAAGCACAAAGTATCCAGCAGTTTGTTCCCTCACAGCAGTCTGGTGAGTATTCAAGAAGAGGTATTTGATTCCCGCATTGGCCTTACTGGGAGCTGAGGGCACTCAGAACCTCTTGCAGTTGTCACTCAGCACCTCACAGGATTGGATATTTCTGGAAAGATTTCTTCAGTGAAGGTGAGGCAACCTCCTGTAATGCTCCAGAGAATAAACGGGCACCGGAGGAGAAAATGACAAGGCAGAATGACGGTGAAGTGGGGACAGATTTATTACAGAGAGGTGGTATGAAGGGCTCTCGTTTGGGAGGATTAACTTGAAACTCTCATTACAGAAGAGAGTGATTTGCCACCCACAAGCACTCTTTATAACACTCACTTGCCTGTCTTTTCTCCTGGAAACGTAAATGAGCCAGAACACTTCAGGGTCAAGAGTCTGAGTTCAATGTCTAAGGCCTGGTGGGGCATGGGTTTTCACACTAAGTTTCTATTTAGGGTTAATTAAATGACAGAACTGCTTGAATTATTGTCATTTTATTATGAATTTGAAATCTGTTGGATGAAAAGACTAAATAAGACCTATCCATACACACGCCTTGCAGTGGCTGTTAACTGGTCTTATTGGCTGTTCCTCACTGAATGCTCCAGAGGAAGGTGGAAATCACCCAAGGCAAAATCAGCCCCAAATTTGACAGTCGGTTTAACCCTGAGCACGTGAAGACAAATGTCTCATGTCATGTCCATCAACAGAGGTAGATTGTTTTAGGGGTAGAAGCCCTGCTCCTTACTCCACACCTCTAGTTCCCAGCCTCCTTTGGAGGGGATAACCTGGCAGCCTCATCCCTGATAGAGCAAAACCCTTCAGCATGTACTTCAGTTTAAGCATTGAAGTCAATGGCATTATTTTACATGTTTAAAGTTAAGCACATACCTAAGTGTTTTGCTGGTTCAGGGCCTACAAGGCTGATCTGGCAAAGTATTGAGTCCTGCACTTTTCACTCAAATTCATAAGGGCAAAACTCTTCTTAACTTCAATGGGTCCAGGATTTTACAGTAAGTAAAGAGGGCACTCATCACTATATAGTCTCACTGGCCGCTGCTGGGGCAGTCTTGGGCCACTGCCGTCGCCCCCTCAGCAGCAGCAGAGTTTGGGTGTGAGAGGGGGCAGGGGGGTGGGGCACGGTATGGGGTGAAGTGGGCTGTGGGTAGCACTTTCTTGGGGGGCTCTCTGGAAGTGGTGATATCCCCCTCGCTCAGCTGCTAGGCGGAGGTGTGGCCAAGCAGTTCTGCATCCTGTTTCCTCTCAGAGTTCTGGCTTCGCAGCTCACATTGGCTGGGATTTGCAGCCAATGGGAGCTGCAGGGGTGGTACCTGCAGGCAGAGGCGGGGGAGTGAGGGGGATATAGCAGCTTCCGGGGGCCCCCTCAGGTAAGTGCCACCCAGAGCCTCCTCACCCTGCCCGAACTCCCTCCCACACCCAGATAGGGAGCCTGTCAGCCCCACCAATCCATTCAATCCAGCATGCTGCTGCCTGCGCCCCTATCCCCAACACCCAGGCCACCCTACTCCAGTTCCCCCTTCACCTTTCCCCTGTGGAAAAAAAGAGTGGTTTTTGTTTAAAAAAAGCCTTTAGTCGTGAAAAAATTTCAACCAGCTCCACTTATAACCATTCCCCTTTGTAATAGTTTTCTGTCCATGTATAACCTCATTTTAAGGGGCTTGCCTAACTTTAACTTTGTTTTATTTTCTTAAAATGAAAATTAAATAGGTTGATACAGAAAACTATATAAACTAGTTCACGATCTTCAGGACAAATAGGGTTAGTTTGTTTGATAAATCCACTCTGTTCTATCTAACATTGGCCCCAGCTGAGCACCTCACAATCTTGAAAGCGTTTATTCTCACAATACCCCTGGGGTGAAGTTAGTATTATCCTCATTTTATAGATGGGAAACTGAGATGCAGAGACTGAGTGACTTGCTCAAGATCACACAGGAAGTCTTGGACAGAGCCAGGAATGGAACCTAGCTCTCCTAAGTACCACACTAGTGATCTAACCACTGGTCCAGCTTCACCAGATTATCAATGGATAAGCATGGAGCAGAAGAGTATCTACAGAAAGCAGACAAGATCCTCACACAATGATGCCCTTCCATGGGTTCCTTAGACTGCTGACTTTTCTGTGATCCAAAATTTCCAGTGGATGATATTTTCCTCCAAAAATATTTCTTTTGCTGAAATATTTTTCTTTACTTTTACTGATATATCGGCAAGTTTACAATGAGATTTCTCAGAAACAGAGAAAAAAGGGCCAAGATAGCTGAACTGCAAACAGAGAACATTTGAAATTCACCCAGTGCTGTGTTAGCAAACAGAGTTCTAACTTCTATTTCTATCTACTGAAAAAGTTTTTGCATAATGGATAGGAAATTATGAAACACAATGCTAAGTATCCTAGGAATTCTAACTTAATCTTTGCTCATAAGCCCTCCCTGCTGCCTCCTTTCTTGATCACTGTGAACATCACCACCATCCTGCCTGTCACTCAGGCCTGTAACCTGGGTGTCATCTTTGACTCAGACTTTTTTCTAGATCCTCACATATGCTATGTCTAAATCTTAGAGAGATTATACAGAAAGGATCTTAGAGAGATGGCTTTTCCGATCCATCCCCATAGCTAAAACTCTAGTCCAGGCTCTCATCATTGTGTATCTCACTGCAACAGCCTTTTCTCTGGTCTTGCCAAATGCAATCTCTCCCCACTCATATCCATTCAGAATGCTGCTGCAAAAATAATTTTCCTGTCATTTTTTCATTCCTCTCTTTGCACCCCTCCACTGGCTTCCCCTTCTCTACTGCATCAATAGAAGCTGCTTGCCTCTACTTTCAAGGCCTTTCCATATGTACCTCCACCCTACCCATCATCTCTCATTCACTATCCAAAACCTGGATCCCACCTCTGATCAGCTCAGGATGCAGGGCCGGCTTTAGGCCTATTCCACCAATTCCCCCGAATCGGGTCCTACGCCTAAGAGAATCCCTTCCTTGGCTAGAGACGCCTTTTTAATTTTTACTCACCTGGCAGTGCTCTGGGTCTTCAGCAGCACTTTGGTGGCGGACTTTCACTTGCTCTGGGTCTTCGGCGGCACTTCAGCGGCGGGTCCTTCAGTGCCGCCAAAGACCTGGAGCGAGTGAAGGACTTGCCATCGAAGTGCTGTCGAAGACTCAGAGCACCGCCCGGTGAGTACAAGCCCCAAGTGTGTTTTTACATTTTTTTTTTTTTTTTTTAGTAATCCTGCCGGGGGCCCATCTTCAAATTGGGCCCGCGCTTCCTAAAGCCGGCCCTGTCAGGATGTTAGCCTACATCACCCTCTTGTTAAATTTTCAAACAAGTATTATTGTGCTTTCTCCCTTGCTGCTCCCTCATGCTTAGAAGGAGCTCCACATAAATATCAGCAAAGCGATCTCATTGTCCTTCTTCAATCCCTTCTCTTTTGCTGTGATACCTACAAAAAACTTGACAATGGTTAGGCTGCTAGTACACTAAGCCTCTACCCATCATGCTGACCAATGGCATCTCATTGTTTCTTTATACTACCCTGCTGGTCTGTCCGTATCCATCTGTTCTCTTGTCTTAAACTTGAATTGTAAACTCTTTGGGGGCAAGGGCCATAATTTAGTTTTATTTGTGCAGTGCCTATGCAGTATGGGGTCCAGGTGTATGACCAAGACTATGATGATACTACTAATAAATAAATTTTTGAAGCATCTGTTAGCACAAGACATGGTTGCCTTCAATTCTTCCATTTCTCCCTTTAATCCTGTAGACAATCATTCCAGAGGCAAAACAATTACGATTTATGCACTTAAGGATGTTCAAGAGGCACAGGAACAAAATGAATTCTATGGAACTGAGAGTGTTTCACCTTGTCTCAGACATGTTACCAGTTTTTTGTAGCGAGGCAACATTTTAGTAAGGATTGAGCAATGGAAGAATGATACTGCAATGCAAAAGTGATAAGAGACATGTCAACACTAGTTCATGCTTGAAACAATGACAGCCAGACTCTCCTAGGCTGTCTGTTTGAATCTAGGGCAGGGGAGGCTCAGGACCACCCTGTGTTCTAAGGGAGGAGTCACAGACACAGGACAAAAGTGATTTCTTGGGACAACAAATGAAAAAACAGGGACGGGTACTGGATGGTGGCACTGAGCAGAGAACTCCAGACAGTTCCCAAAGCTCTGTGAAGGAATTCTGGGAATCAGTGGTCACTGCATAAATGAACTCAGCTTGAACTTGTGAAATAATGAGAGAATGGAAGTATGCCATACATCGAGCTCCCTTTTCCTGGACTGCTTGATACCCACCCTGGCCAGCACCAAAAGGAGATCGATGAGGAAGTCTCATGACTTCATGGGGCCATCAACGGGGTGTGCAAGGATGAAGAGACGTGTGAATAAGTGCAGCCATAAGCTCAGAGAGAAAGGCAGAGTACAAGGGTGTTTTTTTACCTTCTTGCACACATGGAAAACTACATATGGGATGTGCAGCTCCATGTGTTGGGCAAGTGTCACAGGGTGCACCCAGCTTAGGCCAAGTGGTCTCAGTTTCTGGTGACCAGCCTGACCATCTGCAACAAGATAGGGGAAAAAATCTGCTCTATTCTATCCTATATGGTATTATCCTTATTTTAGAGATGGGGAACTGGGGCAGAAAGACAACATGACTTGTCTAAAATCCCACAGGGCCTAGGTAGAACACGGATCTGCCAAATCACCAGATAGTTACCTAACCTTGGACCAACCTTCCTCTCACAATAGGCAAGTAGGTAGCGGAAAATAAACTACAGAAGGAAGACAAAATTCTCACATATAGAGATCCTTCCATGAGTTCCTTAGGCTTGTAGCTTATAGGTACAGGTATTTATGACGTGAGGCATAGGTATAAGTTAAGGCAATAATGCAATGAGTCTACAAGCCTCAAGGCCTGTAAGACAATAGCTTAGTTGGACTACTTCAGGCATAAGCCCCAGAAAGCCTTAAGTATAGGCAGCTAACCAACAGTAACACTAGATCATAAGGTATCACAAAATAGAACGCTGTAATGAGTAAACTGCTGACAAGTAACCACAAAATACTAGTTTATACCAGCTTGGGATATTTTAAGTTAGGGACATCAGCAGATGTCTGACCACAAGAATGTCATGGTAACTAATTGACGTCTATGCTAATAAGCTTGAGGTAAGAGTATTAATAACCTATGGGAGAAGGGCATCCCAACATTAGTAGGGTGAGGAACTACAAATCAGGGAAAAGGGCTGAAACCCCTACTGAATACGCATTAAGCGTAGTGGTGTCAGTATAACACATTACAAAAGCTGTATCTTGGCCAGCATGCCTCGGGTGATGACAGGATCATGACTGGTGAGGGGAAAGATGAGAAAGATATTAACTAACACTTCAGGGTATTTTGCAAGGGATGGTGTAAGTATATGGATGCTTAGCTCATTCTGTATTATATCTCCCCACCTTGCTGGGTTGGAGTGTTTGTGAATTTGCTAGCAGTATTAATAAAACTATCATAAATATAGACTGTAATTTCCTAAGTCTGAGTGTTGCAACCATGCACAACAGGGATCCCAGCTAAACAGTAATGCTACTGCCGTGGGCTTCTTTGTTGTCCCCTTCCCTCCAGGATTTTAAATGTAATTATATTATGGTTGCTATTACCAAGCCGTTCAGCTCTGTTCACCTCTTGGACCAGAACCTGTGCTCCACTTGGGACTAAAACAAGAATTGCCTCTCCTCTTGTGGAGTCCAGGACTAGTTTCTCCAAGACGCAGTCACTTATGGTGTCAAGAAACTGTGTCTGCATCCTGTCCTGAGGTTACATGTACCCAGCCAATATGGGGATAGTTGAAATCCCTCATTATTATTGAGTTTTCTATTTTTATAACCTGTCTCATCTCTCAGAGTATTCACAGTCACCATCCTGGTCAGATGGTCAGTAGTATATATCTACTCCTATATCCTTATTCAAGCATGGAATTCCTATCCATAGATATTCTATGGTACACTTTGGCAATGTCTGCACTACCACTTATGTTGGTATAACTTATGTCGCTCGGGGGTGTGAATAAGTCACCCTCAAGTGACATAAGTTACACCAACCTAAGAGCTGGTGTGGACAGCACTATGTTGGTGGGAGAGCTTCTTGTGCCAACATAGCTACTGCTGCTCATTGGGGGTGAATTAATTAAGCCGATAGGAGAGCTCATTCCTTTCAGCTTACAGCAGCTACATTAGAGAGCTGCACCACTGTATGCTCACTAGTGTAGCCATAACCTTTGATTTATTTAAGATTTTTACTACAGTTGACTCTATGCTTTCTTCCACATATAGTGCCACTCACCCAACCAGCATAATCTACTCTGTCGTTCCTATATATTTTGTACCCTGTATTATTGTGTCCCATAATCACCATTCCACCACATTTCTGTAATGCCTATTATCCTCATTTAACACCAGGCACTCAAATTCATCTGTCTTAGTATTTCAATTTCTAGCATTTGTACATAAGTACTTATAAAATTTGTCACTTCACATTATGTGATGTAACTGAATGGGACTCTTTTTCATTTGACTGCTTCTCATCAGTTCTTACCTGTACTTGAACACCTTCCATCCTCTCCTTTCTAGGATATAGAGAATCCCCATTTATAGATCCTCCTCACGTGTTGTTTTTCCCCAAGCCCTTAGTTTAAAAACTCCTCTACAACCTTTTACATTTTATATGCCAGCAATCTGGTTCCATTTTAGTTTAGATGGACCCCTTCCTTCCTATATAGGCTCCTGCTTCCATTAAACTTCCCCTGTTCCTAATAAATCTAAACCCCTCCTCCCTACACCATTGTCTCATCCATGCATTGAGACTCTGCAGTTCTGCCTGTCTAAATGGCTCTGCCCATGGAACTGGAAGCATTTCAGACAATGCCACAATGATGGGCCTGGATTCCATTTTCTTACCTGGCAGCCTAAATTTGGCCTCCAGGACCTTTCCCCTACCTTTCTCTATTTCATTGGTATCTATATGTATTACAACCATCAGCTCCTCCCCGGCACCACACAAAAGCCTGCCTAGATGTCCCAAGAGATCTGCAACCTTTGTATCCACCAGGCAATTCATTATGCAGTTCACCCAGTCATCACAAACCCAGCTATCTATATTTATAATGATCAAATCCCCCCTTACTATTAACTGTCTCTTCCTAGTGACGAGGGTTCCCTCTCCTGGAGAAGTATCCTCAGTGTAAGAGGATACCATGACATCATCTGGAGGGAGGGTCCCAACTATGGGATCATTTCCCTCCACTCCACTCTGATGTTCTCCTTCCCCAAGATTTTTATCCTCCTCAACAGCACAGAGGGTATCAGATTGGGGGTGGGACCACGCGACTGTGTCCTGGAAAGTCTCATCTATATACTTCTCTGTCTCCCTTAAGTCCTCCAGTTCAGCCACTCTGGTCTCCAGGGCCTGTACTTAGTCTCTGAGGACCATGACCTCCTTGCACAAATGCACACATATGCCACACACTATAGCAGACCTTAAGGTGGCCATCCTGCAGCAAAAAAACTTCAGGACCAGACTTCAAAGAGAGACTGCTGAGCTTCAGTTCATCTGCAAATTTGACACCATCAGCTCTGGACTAAACGAAGACTGTGAATGGCTTGCCAATTACAGAACCAGTTTCTCCTCCCTTGGTTTTCACACCTCAACTGCTAGAACAGGGCCTCATCCTCCCTGATTGAACTAACCTCGTTATCTCTAGCTTGCTAGCATATATATACCTGCCCCTGGAAATTTCCACTACATGCATCTGACGAAGTGGGTATTCACCCACGAAAGCTCATGCTCCTAAACGTCTGTTAGTCTATAAGGTGCCACAGGATTCTCTGCTGCTTTTGCCCATAAGGCAGATAATCATACATGTAGCATTCAGTGTAATAAACTGGATAGTCCTCACTCTGTTGCTGGACTTCTGCCTGCAATCTTTTTACTCCTGCAGCTTTTTTGTTGGGTTTTGTTTCTCTGTTTTGTTTGTTCAGGGGGAGTGATGTTTATTTCCCTAAATTTAGAGACTGTTAATTAGATGTATCTAGCTCTCCCACTCCCTTGCAAAACTTCCTTAGCTGCTCCTGTTTGCTAGCTCCTCTGGTTGCTTAGCAGCTGGCTTTTCAAATTACTGTTCTCCCCGAGTAGCCCCGCCTCCTGGTTAAGGGTTAATCATTGTTAAAGGTCTTACAAATTAAAGCCTTATTAAGAAGCTCTCAGACTTACCTTACTGGTCATGGAGCTGGGAGGCAGGGGTTGGGAGTGGGGAGGATGTTGCACATATGATCATGGCAAGGTTGGGGCAAAGGTCAGGGGCTACTAAGAGCAGGAAGATATTAAAAGAGAACATGAGTGCAAGGAGTGGGGATGAAGGGTGTGATGGAGGTGTGAGCTAGAGGTAGAGCTTGTCTGTATATAGAGGGTAGAAGGTAAGGGTAGATGGAACAAAGGAAGGGAAGGTTCCAGTGAGGAAGTTGGCTTTGAGGTCCAGAAGAGAGCTGCATGTGAGGAAGGCAATGTACTAACAGGTGGAAGTGCAGAAAGATGACATGAAGAAGAGCTCAGTTAAAAGCAGCCATGGTTTAATGGCAACAGATAAATGAGCATGACAGTGGGAAGGTGAGCCTAATGGCAATCAATTCAATGAACAATTCAAATGACAGTGAAATCCTTGCCTATCTTCAACACAAAAAAGAAGCTTACGAGAAGTGGAGATCGAACAAATGACCAGGGAAGAGTATAAAAATATTGCTCAGGCTTGCAGGAGCGAAATCAGGAAGGCCAAATCACACTTGGAGTTGCAGCTAGCAAGAGATTTAAGAGTAACAAGAAGGGTTTCTTCAGGTATGTTAGCAACAAGAAGAAAGTCAAGGAAAGTGTGGGCCCCTTACTGAATGAAGGAGGCAGCCTAGTGACAGAGGATGTGCAAAAAGCTCATGTACTCAGTGCTTTTTTTGCCTCCGTCTTCACAAACAACGTCAGCTCCCAGACTACTGTACTAGGCAGCAGAGCATGGGGAGGAGGTGACCAGCCCTCTGTGGTGAAAGAAGTGGTTCAGGACTATTTAAAAAGCTGGACAAGCACAAGTCCATGGGGCTGGATACGCTGCATCTGAGGGTGCTAAAGGAGTTGGCAAATGTGATTGTAGAGCCATTGGCCTTTATCTTTGAAAACTCATGACGATTGGGGGAGGTCCCAGATGACTGGAAAAAGGCTAAAGTAGTGCCCATCTTTAAAAAAGGATGAGGATCCAGGGAACTACAGGCCAGTCACCTCAGTCCCTGGAAAAATCATGGAGCAGGTCCTCAAGGAATCAATTCTGAAGCGCTTAGAGGAGAGGAAAGTGATCAGGAACAGTCAGCATGGATTCACCAAGGGCAAGTCATGCCTGTTTAACCTATGAGATAACTGGCTCATGCCTTCTATGAGATAACTGGCTCTGTGGATGAGGGGAAAGCAGTGGACGTGTTATTCCTTGACTTTAGCAAAGCTTTTGAATACGGTTTCCCAAGTATTCTTGCATGGAAGTAAGAAGATTGGCGTAATGAATGGACTATAAGTGTGGTAGAAGTGTTAGGATATCGTCGGGTCGAAATGGTAGTGATTCAATGTGTCTCCAGTCTAGTTGGCAGCCGTATCAAGCGAAGTGACCGAGTGTCGGTCCTGAGGCTGGTTTTGTTTCTATCTCATTAAGGTCTGGAGTCGGGGTGGACTGCCTCTGACAGTGTGCAGATGACACTTTATACGTTGGAACGAGTGGGTGAACGCTGGAGGTAGAGATAGAATACAGAGGACTAGACACTATTACGACACTGGGCTAAAGTCAAATACTGAGTTGGTTCAGCAAGGACAGTGCAGGTCCTGCACTTAGGATGAAGAATCGTGCACTGTTACAGGACTTAGGGACCAAAATGCTAGGCAGCAGTTCTGCAAGAAAGAGCCTAGTGATTTACAGTGGACGAAGAAGTGGATATGAGTCACAGTGTTGCCTCTGTTGCTCAAATACGTACTATTGAAGTGCTTGTTCTTATTAAAGTAGGGGCATTGCACAGCAATTGTGGGTAGGTTGATCATTCTCCTCTATGTCGGACATGTGTGAGGCCTCTTGGAGTAGTGCGTCCAGTTTTGGGCCCCACACTACAAGGAGGATGAGGAAAAATTGGAAATGATTAGGGGGCTGGAGCACATGACCTATGAAAACTGAACTGGGATTATTTAGTCTGCAGAAAAGAAGAAGTATGATCTTGGGAATCCATATGCTTTCCTCTAAAGGGTTCCAAAAGATGGACTAGACTGTTCTCAGTGGTACCGGATGACAGAACAAGGAGTAATGGGCTCAAGTTGCAGTGGGGGAGGTTTAGGTTGGATATTAGGAAAAACTTTTTCACTAGGAGAGTGGTGAAGCACTGGAATGAATTACTTAGTGAGGTGGTAGAGGTTTTTAAGGCCTGGTTTGACAAAGCCCTGGCTGGGATGATTTAGTTGGGGATTAGTCCTGCTTTCAGCAGGGGGTTGGACTAGATGACCTCCTGAGGTCCCTTCCAACCCTGATATTCTATTATTCTAATGAAATCAGCCCAACACAATGGGTACAGGATGGGAGCAATTAAAATAAACCTCCACAATAGTTATTAAATATAGCCTAGGAGCATAGTAACCAATATGAGTGAGAGTGGGCAGATTATCTTGAGCAGGATGGCTAGAGAATTTTCAAAAAACAAAACAAAAATATACTTCCTACCCCTGCCCTGTACCTTCATGGCTGCCCTGTACCTCATGTAACTTGAGAAAAAAAGCGCAGACCACTTAAGGTGCATCACTGTGAGCAAATGGCTAGAATATGTAGTTACCCAAAGTTAGACATTTAGTGTGGTAGTCATTAAAATATTTACAGTTGTCACTGCAGATAATAAACATGACATGGTATTCACTGAGAAGGAGAAATTGATGGCTATTTAAGTACAATAAGGAGTTTTTAAAATATAACCAGAACAAAAAGAATCCTGACAATGGTATTGGTCCATTACTAGATGGAAATGGGAGAAATATCAGTAATAATGCAGAAAAGGTAGAAATGTTCAATAAATATTTCTGTTCTGTATTTGGAGAAAAGACAGATGATATAGTCTCATCATATGGTGATGATAACATTCTTTCCATTCCACTAGTAGTTCTGGGGGATGTTAAATAGAGACTCCAAAAGATAGACATTTTAAAATCAGCAAATCCAGATAACTTACATCAAAGAGTTTTTAAAAAGCTGGCTCAGGAGTTCACCGGACTATTAATGTTGATTTTCAATAAGTCTTGGAGCACTGGGGAAATTCCAGAAGACTGCAAGAAAGCTAATGTACCCATTTTTAAAAAGAGTAAACGGGATGTCAGCCTGGCATCAATCTCAGACAAGATAATGGAGTGACTGATATGGGACTCGATTAATAAAGAACTAAAGGAGGGTAATGAAATTAATGCAAATCGACATGGGTTTATAGAAAATAGATTCTGTCAAACTAACGTGATATCCTTTTTCTGATGAGATTACAAGTTTGGTTTATTAAAGGTAATAGTGTTGAAGTAATAGACTTCTGGAAAGCATTTGTCTTGGTATTGCATGACATTTTGATTAAAAAACTAGAATGATATAAAATGAACATAACTCACATTATATGGATTAAAAACTGGCTAACTGATAGATCTCAAGATGTAATTGTAAACACAGAATTGCCATCAAGCAGGTCTGTTTCCAGTGGGGTCCCTCAGGAATTGGTTCTTGGCCCTCTGCTATTTTTATTAGACATAGAAGAAAAGGTAAAATCATCACTGGTAAAGTTTGCAGATGACACAAAAATTGAGGGAATAGTAAATAATGAAGAGGACAGGTCAGAGTGATCTGGATTGCTTGTTAAACTGATGGACTCAAACAGTATTTGTTTGAATATGGCTAAATATAAATGTATACATCCAAGAACAAACAATGTAGGCCACACTTACAGGATGGGGGACTCTATCAGGGAAGCAATGATTCTGAAAAAAATGTGGGGGTTGTGGTAGGTAATCAGCTGAAAATGAGCTCTGAATGTGACGCTGTGGCCAAAAGAGCTAATGCTATCCTGGGTTGCATAAACAGGGGAATCTCAAGCAGCAGAGAGAGATTATTTTACCTGTGTATTTGATGCTGGTTTGACTGCTGCTGGAATACTGTGTCCAGTTCTGGTGCCCACTATTTAAGAAGGACGTTGATAAGCTGGAGAGGGTTCAGAGAGAAAACTCAAAGAGCTCAATCTATTTAACATAACAATGAGAAGATTATGGGGTGACTTGATGAAGTCTGTAAGTATGCACATGGGAAACAAATGTTTAAGAACAGTCTTTTCAATCTAACAAAGAAAAGCATAACCCAATCCAACGGCTGGAAATTGAAGCTAGAAAATTCAAACTGGAAATGATGCATAATTGTATTTAACACTGGGAGTAATTAACTATTGGAACAATTTAGCAAGGGCTGTGGTGGATTCACCGTCACTAACAATTTTTAAATCAAGTTTAGATGTTTTTCTAAAGGATCTGCTCTAGGAATTACTTTGGGGAACTTCTATGGCCTGTGTTGTACAGGAGGCCAGACTAGATGATCACAATGGTCCCTTCTGGCCTTATTATCTATGAATGTAGTACTCCCTAGACTAAGAATAGAGAATACATGTAAATCCGAATTATCTTGAGAGACATTTGAAACACTTAAATAATCATAAGTTTGGCTCAATAGCATTTATTCCTGTATGACTTTCAGATTTGCAGGAATATAGATGATTTTTAGTCTCTGAATTTTAGGTCAGCTTTACTCTTACTGTAAATATCATGTAACACTTTCTGCTTTAAAGATTTGAATAGCAACTCCTATAGAGAGTTCAATAGCTGCATTCTATCTTGGCTATCCTTTGTTTTCTGCATTCTTCTTGCCAGTACGATTAAAGATTTTTTGTCATGAACACTGTTTATATTTTGCAGTATAATTTTCCCGTAATTTACTGAGGGGGAGAGGAGAACGACCTTTCATCGTTGGGGAAATCTTATATATGATGCCTAATTGACTTATCTGAAGTGATTACACTGAACAGCAATATTTGACCTTAATTTAGTATGCAGATAACCAAATTCTGCAGTTAACTAATGTGCAACCTCCTGGGACTGGATTAGGACAATATGATTCTTATATGCATAACAATACTTGGCACTTGTCCTTCTAGTACTGTATTCAGTGGATTATGAAAATAAGAATCTAGACAAGTGCCTAGGTACTGCACTGGTAAATGCTTTAGAAGTGCCATTGATAATCAGTGTGGAGTGGACTGTATTCCGTATTTCACACTACCTACTAAAATTATAGTCATAGTCACACTTCATGCTGGTTCTCTGATAAAAATGGTGGCAGCATCACTCAACTCTAAACTGTGTCTGAGGGATCATTTCTTCAAGAACATCAGGATTGTGACTGACCTGATTTAGAATAATGAGAGAAGAAACTAAATAGCACCAGACCTGTAGAATATTAGTACAATCAGTAGTATTAAGCAAACAAAAGAAATTCCATATGTAATAGGAAAATATTCCAGGAATTGGAAGCAGCCAATCTATGTTCTTAGAGAACTTGTTAGAGAATGTTTACTGCTACTTAGGAGGTAATATATGCTGTAAAGGAAATCATGATATTGTCAAGTTATTTAAAGGTTTTGAAATAAAATACACTGTGGTCTGATCTACACTACACATTTAAACCGAATTTAGCAGCATTAAATCGATTTAACCCGGCACCTGTCCACACAACGAGGCCCTTTATATCGATATTAAGGGTTCTTTAAACCGGTTTCAGTACTCCTCCCTGACGAGAGAAGTAGCGCTGAAATCGGTATTGCCATGTCAGATTAAGGTTAGTATGGCCGCAAATCGACGGTATTGGCCTCCGGGCAGTATCCCACAGTACACCACTGTGACCGCTCTGGACAGCAATCTGAACTCAGATGCACTGGCCAGGTAGACAGGAAAAGCCCCACAAACTTTTGAATTTCATTTCCTGTTTGGCCCAGCATGGAGCTCTGATCAGCACGGGTGGCATGCAGTCCCAATCCAAAAAGAGATCCAGATGGACCGTAACGTAGATATGGAATCTGTACGCTTGTATGGGGAGCAAATCTGTTCCTATCAGAGCTCCATTACAGAAGAACGAAATGCCAGCATTGAAAAATCTCTCTTGATAAGAGTCCACAGACCAGCAGTGCTGTGTGACAAGTGGTACAGGAAAGCCAAAGATCAAATGGACGCTCCATAGGAGGGAGGGCAATGGTACGCTACGAGACTCCAAGTATCCCACAGTCCTGCCGTCTCTGAAAGCTTTGCATTGCTTGGTGAGCTTCAATGCCTGTAGGGCAAACACATTGTCCGGCGTGGTCACGGCTCATAATCTCGTCAATTTACCCCCTTTCCCCCATATAAGAAAAGGAAAAAATCGTCTCTTGATTTTTTTCAAGTGTCACCGTATATCTACTGATGTGCTGGTAGTCTGTTGCTGCGGCACGAACAGCAGGATCTCTTCTCTCCCTTCCCTGGTGGTAGATGGTACGGTGCAGAGGACTGGTAGCTGTTCCTTGTCATCAACTGTGAGTGTCTCTGTGGCTAGGTTAGGTCGGCCGGGGCACCTGGGTAAATAGGATGATCCTGTGTATCCTGGCAGATGGTAGAAATGGGTAACTGTACTTCATCATAGCAACTAGGAGGCTGAGCTCATCGCCCCCGCCCTGTCATGTCTACGAAGATTCTGTACTGCACTGATATAATAGCAGGGGATGCTGGGCTCTCTCTCCCCCACCGTTTAATGTCTGCTGAACTATAGCAGTGGAGGTGCCTCCCCCTCATTTTATCTCACTACAAATCAATAGATTCTTATTATCTGCATTCTTTATCTACTTCATCACAAGCAGCGGGACCTGCAACGGTAGCCCGAGGGTTGGGGAGGAGGGACGCCAACGGGTGGGAGTATTTGCAGGGGCACACTTCTAGAATGGCTTAATAGCTCATCATTCTGCGGATCTGACAATTGAGCCAGCGTGCTATCTGGTACACTACCGGTTCTCTGTACACTTGCACGCATATTCTACGGCAGACTGACTGTTTTTAGATAAAAATAAAGGAGGGAATGACTGGGGGATCATTCCATTTTTGTTTTGTGCGCACACCCTGCCCTGCCGAATACCAAGACGTTGGCCGTATGCATGCCGGAGAGAGACCTTCCGAGTGAAAGGAGTTCAGGAGGACCCCAGGGTAGCGACCCATGATGCTCAGCAGCAAGGCTCTTGGGGGACAGAAGAACTGAATTTCAACATCCCGGGCAAAGCGATCAGGCCCATATTTACAATGGCATGGCAGACGGTACAGAATGGCTGATAACAGTCTCTGCTACCTTGCAAAGGCAAATGAATGCTGCTGTGTAGCGCTGCAGTACCGCGTCTGTCAGCGGCATCTAGTACACATACGGTGACAGTGACAAAAGGCAAAACGGGCTCCATGGTTGCCATGGTATGGCGTCTGCCAGGGCAATCTAGGGGAAAAGGGCGTGAAATGATTGTCTGCCGTTGCTTTCACGGAGGAAGGTATGAGTGACGACATTTATCCAGAATCACCCGTGACACTATTTTTGCACCGTCATGCACTGGGATCTCAACCCAGAATTCCAATGGGCGGGGGAGACTGTGGGAACTATGGGATAGCTACGGGATAGCTACCTACAATGGAACGCTCCAGAAATCGACGCTAGCCTCGGTACATGGATGCACACCACCGAATTAATGTGCTTAGTGTGGCCGCATGCACTCGACTTTATGCAATCTGTTTTACAAAACCGGTTTATGTAAAATCGGAATAATCCTGTAGTGTAGACATACCCTGTGACAGACACCCAGGCTACAACCTGGAACTGTGGGACTGGTGTGTGCCCTTAGCTCTCCAGCTGAGACTGTCTCTTACAATGCTATGCTAGTTACAAGCAGCAAACCTCTTCAGGTGCTGTTATCACAGTCATCAACAGGCAGAAACACACTCAGCTAAGTTGCATGAATGTTCTCCAAGCCACTCATGAACTGTGCACAGGGAGACCCCAGCAAATTCCCCCCTAGACCCAGCCTTGCACCCCATAAATGAACCATCTTATACTGTTTAAGACCCTCTGGAATGATGCAAGGTAATTAATTAGTTTGCCACTTCATCAAAGGATAGTGGACATGCACCAGCCTCTTTAATCTAAGCAGATCCCCCAAGCACTTAGGACCAACTCACTGGTTAAATTTAAACATTAAAATAAGTTTATTAACTACAGAAAGGTAGATTTTAAGTGACTGAAAGTGGTAGGCACAAAGGTCAGAGATGGTTAGATAAGAAATAAGAAGTAAACACACATTTTAAATCCTAAACTTTATCAGACTATACAAGAGCTGAATCAAGCAGTTTTTCTCACCCCACTAGGCACTGTAAGCAGTTCACAGTTCTTAATACACAGGCTAAATTCCCTGCGCAGCCTGGGAACAATCTCAGCAGTTCAAAGTCTTTTACTTCCAACCGTTCTTGTTGCCTTCAGAGTAGATGGGGGAAGAGAGAGAGAGAGAGAAGTGATCTCAAGATGCCACTGTCCCTTATTTTATACCTCAGTTCATGTGCCTGGAAAAATATGGGTCAAACATGGAGTCAAGCATCACATGTCCTGATGATTTGCTGAGTCATAGAGTTAAAGAATCCTCATTGTGTAGAGGTTGAGTAACTGTCTCTTACTGAATTGTAAAGCTCATGTTTACAATTCCCCTGCAGGTCAATGGGTGCTGGGGGATGGTTGCTTTACACCTGTCCGAGTATGGATCATCTCCTTTGTTGCCACTGGAGAGTTAACTGTGGGCCTCTCACAGACTCACAACATATTTCAATAACAAAACCATATAGTAAAATCTCATAATTCCACATACAATGATGATAATACATATTTTCACAGAACAATGAATTTCAGCAGATCATGACCTTTCATATGATACCTTACAATTCATTCTTTGTACAAAATATCATAACCATATACAAGTGGTGAATATGGGGTTACAGGGTGCTGTCTTCAGGTACAGTGTGTCACATACAAACATTCCTTCTCTTAATTCATGTAAGTGTGTTTAAAAAGTATTAACTCCCTTTTTGAACCATCAAGTTCATCTTATTCCAGGTAGCCTATTAATGAAAATAGAATCATAGAAATGCATAGAGCTGGAAGGGACCTCAAGAAGTCATCACATCCAGCCCCATTTGCTGAGGCAGGACCAAGTAACCCTATATTATCCCTGACATGTTTTTCCAACCTGTTCTTAAAAAATTCCAATGAGGCAGATTCTACAACCTCCCTTAGAAGCCTATTCCAGAGCTTAATTACCTTTATAGTTGGAAAGTTTTTCCTAACATCTAACCTCAGTCTCCCTTGCTGCAGATTAAGACCATTACTTTTTAGCCTACTTTCAGTGGACATGGAGAACAATTGTTCACTGCCTTCTTTATAACAGCCCTTAACATATCAGGACCCCCTCAGTCTTCTTTTCTCAAGATTAAACATACCCAGTTTTTAAACCTTTCCTCATAGGTCAGGTTTTCTAAACCTGTTATCATTTTTGTTGCTCTCTTCTGGACTCTCTCCAATTTGTCCACTTTCCTTAAGTGTGGCAACCAGGACTGCATATGGTACTGTAGCTGAGGCTTCACCAGCGCCAAGTAATGCAAGACAGTTACCTGCCATGTCTTACATACAACAGTCCTGTTAATACACCTCAGAATATTAGCCTTTTTTTTAACTGCATCACATTGGTGACTCATATTTAATTTGTGTTCCACTGTAACCCCCAGATCCTTTTCAGCAGTTCTACCGTCTAGCCAGTTATTTCCCATTTTGTTGTTGTGCATTTGATTGATTGCTTAATAGGAGCAGTTTGACCATGGAATGAAACACAGGGTTGTATCAGCAGGATTGCTACACAGTCTGTTCTGTAAAGAGAAGGTGCCAGTTGGACTCTCTTCTTTTTTTTAATGGATGCTTTAATTTCTGTACAAAATGTGTGGAATAAGCAAGTAATAAAAATAAGGAATGCATGATGGTGTGGTGTTATGGAAAGGTTTTTGCATCATGAGTTTGGTATAGATCTGCCCAGCAAATTTAATATATTGAAGCACACCACAACCTTTGGTAAACTGTTTCATTGTAGGTACCCTCACTGGTAACAATGTATGCCTTATTTCCAGTCTGAACTTGTCTAGTTTCAACTTTCAGCCATTGGATCATGTT
Source organism: Chelonoidis abingdonii (assembly GCF_003597395.2). NCBI lineage: Eukaryota > Metazoa > Chordata > Testudines > Testudinidae > Chelonoidis > Chelonoidis abingdonii. The sequence goes on from NC_133769.1 coordinate 337,490,613, forward strand.
TTACCTTTGTCTGCTAGGTTGAAGAGCCCATTATTTGTTTCCCATGTAGCATGGTATAATGAAAACTGTGTTAAAATTGTAAGCTATCACTTTTAAATTCTGAGAGGTTTTCCTGGTCCTCCTTGTAGGCTATGGGGCTCTATAGAGAAGTGTGCCAACTGGGTTTAGCAGCAGTCAGTCTGCACAAGAACTAGCCTAGAGCAAGGGGAGGTGAGTTGTGCCTCTGTGCCTTAGGGAACAACCTGCTTTCACTCTCTCTCTCCACTCTTGATTCTAATGTGTTTAAGGATTGGATTCTAAGCAATAAAGTAGTGTTATGCTGCAACCTTCCAGAAAGAGTAATTTATGTTTATCTTTTTGTATGCTATGACCATAACATGTAGATACTTATCGACTGTGTCATCTCAGCCTATTCTACTTCCTCCTTGCAGGTACATCTTTTGAAGAAAAAGTGTTTGAAGTATATTCATATAGCTCCATTGACATTAGCTTAAGATTTGGTCTGTGAACTTACTTCTCTATACCGATCTCCCATTCTTATTTGACCATATATGACCGTGCCTCAGTGGGTCACAGCTGAGAATGCCAGATTCAGGACAAACGGCTGAGAAATAGGGCAGACTCACCCCAAACTGGTGGTGGTTCTATCATTAGATTATAACGAGCCAGTAACAAAAGTGAACGTCTGTCTCACGACACTGGTTAACAAGAAGTCAGAGATGTAGTCTCCTAAGGCATTCCAGCCCTTATCTTACCACCCAGACACTGAACTCTATGATGAGTATCAGAGAGGTAGCCCTGTTAGTCTGGATCTGTAAAAAGCAACAAAGAGTCCTGTGGACCTTAAAGACTAACAGACATATTGGAGCATAAGCTTTTGTGGGTGAATACACGCGTCTGACGAAGTGGGTATTCACCCACGAAAGCTTATGCTCCAACACATCTGTTAGTCTTTAAGGTGCCACAGGATTCTTTGTTGCTTTCTGTGATGAGTGTTTATTGAAAACCAATTTTATCACATATAGAGTCCTTCTAATCTCAAGAGATCAGGCACTTAGCCAGGTCAATATATAACTCAGATCTTACCCAATAATTATGTTGCTGTCAATCCTTTAGTAACTAAAATGTAAAGGTTTACTAATAAAAGAAAAGAAGAAGACAATTAAAATGGTTAATAGATCATATACATATATTAATTGCAATGTTCTTGCATCAGGTTTGTAGCAGTGATGTTACAGACTTCTGGTTTGTAAAGTTTCTCTAGCAACTTCCAAAAGTCCATAGTTTGATATTCTCCTTTTAGGTGTAAATCCACAGTCCAGAGAATCAGAGCAGAAAAGAGGCAAAATAGAGTCATTCCACATGTCTTTTATAACCCCTTGCCATATGCCTGGACATTTTCTCTTCCAAACAAAGTTCATAGCCCAGTTTGTGGAAAGTTACTGGCATAATATGAAGTCGAGGATCACATGAAAATATCACGTGTCCTTACATGGCTTGATGACCCAAGAGGGTAGCCATTGGCCCCTTGGAGGCTGAGGCATCTGCAGGAAGAGCCATCTGAGTGGAATGAGTTTCTTCTATGGCCCATTGTGATAGCTGACAAAAACAACAAGGAGTTCGGTGACACGTTAAGGACTACCAGATTTATTTGGGCATAAACTTTCATTGGTAAAAAACTCACTTCTTCAGAAAGCTTATGCCCAAATAAATTTCTTAGTCTTTAAGGTGCCACCGGACTCCTTGTTGTTTTTGTGGATACAGACTAACACGGCTACCCCCTGATATGTGATAGCTAAGTGTCTTTGATGGGTCATCAACACATAGCTGTCTGACTTTGTTGTGGATTTTACTTTGGTGTTACCCAGGAATAGAGCACACATGTACGATGCCATACATAGTCAATATTTTTACCTTCAGATACAAAACTGCTACATGCACATAATCATACTTAGAAAATCATAACTTTTCCTCTGACACTTTACATGACATGCTTAGTACAAGATTTGTTGAAATTGTTTAACAGTGGCAATATTAATTATGTAAATAGGCATATTTCAATCATACAGCATCACACCATACTAACAGAGTATATGGTAATGGACCAAACCAATGTTTGAAACCTGCAGTCATAACTGAAGGGGGAAAAGGTAGGAAAATGAATTAATGCCCCTGTGTGAAGCCAAAGTGAGACTTGAAGAATAGTGACCCTTTGAACTAGAACTGCAAATTCCATGACAGAGTTAGAAAAATTGTTAGAATCTGCTGGGTGACTGCCACTAAAAGGGTTTAGAAATGTAATGTCTCTGGTCAAGGAAGACATCCGTATTTATCCTATTACATGGGACATGGCAATGGAATCTATCCCTGCCAGGGAATCCATCCCTGTATAGATCCTGTTCTCCCTTCACTGAAGTAGGGATGCTTCAGGGCCTGTGAGGGCTAACTTCAGCCTTATGACACAGCTCAACTGCGGTTCTACAGCCTGAATCCTTCTCTCTTCTGGCACCGCTGGGAAGATATCTGATGGACAGTTTGTTACTTACTTTAGTAGTAGAGTCCTTGCAACTGACCTTTTGCACAAAAATAGATTGTATAGAGTGCAGATATTCCAGTATGATTCTGAAGGTGGTATGACAATCATTGTCCAGATACCCCAAGCGGAGACCAGGGATGTGTGAACCCCGAAGGACAAGCAACTGAATCAACTGGTTAGATACAATGTTATTGTGTATAAATATAGATCAAATAAGGTCTTTTAGGAAAGCGTGTAATGTGCTGAACTTGATGGTCATTGGGAGATATGTGTATATGTTATGACTCTTAGGGTGACCAGACAGCAAGTCTGAAAAATCAGGACAAGGGTGGGGGGTGATAGGAGCCTATATAAGAAAAAGACTCAAAAATTGGGTCTGTCCCAATAAAATCGGGACGTCTGGTCACCGTACTCTGAACGTATACATGTACATTTGTGTGGAACATTGTAATTGTAACTAGAATGAAACTGCAGCATCACCTCACAAGAGGTGGTGAAGCAATTAGGCAGGGAGGGGCACCTTCCACGGTAGCTGTTTCAGTGAAACTAACTCCAAGCACCTAGCAGTCAACCCAGGGACAGGCAATGGTGGACCTTTAAAGTTAATGGAAAGACGCTAAAACTGAAAAGTAAACTCCAGTCTTGGAAAACTAAGGCAAGAGGGAGTTTCCCCGACTCTGTGTAACCATGAATTACCGTAGTCTGAGCGAAAAGAACAAGACACTGCAAAGCCTGTTAAAATGGAAGGGGTTTGAAGTAAAGGCTGTCTGTCCAGACACTGAGGGCCACCATCTAAGCAAGGGGCCTATTTGAGGAACATTGGATCCCTTCCGTGACAGGAGGCTCACTGTTAAGAGGCAACAGGTAACTTTTATTAGAGAAGGAAATTTAGCTAATACAGAAATGTAAAGCCTGAGATTGCATCTTCATGTTTATTTTCTCTGTAAGTTCTATGTATTTGCTTTTCCTTATTATTTCATCTTTGAATCTGATTTTTTTTTATTAAATAAACTTTTTGTTTATTTTTATCCCAAGAGGGTCTCTGTGTGCACTGATAATTGGGGGGCAGGTTTCATTCCTTTGGGTGTGATGAATCAGAGGAGAAAAGTCCAATGTATGGTAATTAAGAACTCAAGGAGATGGATTTGGAGGGTGTTGGGATCAGAAGGGCTAGTGGGATAATCTTGCAAGGAGTATGTTGGCTGGTGGAAACCAGGGTGACACCTTTATGCTTGTTGGCTGGCTACTGGTGTCAGAGCTCAGAGTTATAGCAGCGTAGAATTAAGGCACCCAAAGTGACAAGGCAAATGGTGACAGAATCACTTACAGGGTCTGGGTGATCCCCAAAACATCACAGGTGGCTATTAACTTAGTAATATGTAAAAGTTCCTGGCATGAAAAGTAGAATACCTGCTTAGCTGTAAGCAGTGATGACTAGACAGAAATATTCCTCCCTGTGCAATGATTTAGCACTGGCAATAGGCAAGTCAGATGAGATGAGTCAGTGAGTTCCCAAGAGCTCCTAAAGCCCTCGAGCTCCCTGAGAACATCCTAGGCACTGTGAGCAGTGTCTGAATCTTATTAGCTGCCCTCATTAGAGTGGGTTTTAGTGTTCATGAAAGAAACTGACCTGAGAAGGAAGCCTTCCATTTAGCCACAGAGTGAGAACCACAAGGAGCAGCAAGCAAGCTAGACTGTATTAGTCTTCATCTGTTGGGACCACTTTTGAGGGGTGAGATCGCAGTTTGATCTCTATGGCCATTCAATCCTTTCTTTCTCTGCTGTCAACAAGGGTGCCACTTACATTGTTTTTTGTGATGTGGACACATGGCAAAGTTCTTCTCCCCTCATTGCTGCTACAACTTCCCTCACTCTCTGGGTAGGTTAACCCTCTGATGAAACCAAAACCCCATCCTTTCCAGGGTGAAGAGAACCAAACCAACAATAATTCTAACAGTCATTCTGATCCTGTGTCTATAATGTCCTGAGCCACCGGCTTTCTACCAAAGGCTTGCTCTGACCTTTCTCCAGAATACCTTTGTTCTGGGTTACTTAAGCTGTCAGTGAGAGTTCTTGAGAGTGGGACTCAGCAGGGTAGGCAAGGAGCTGCCTAAATTAGCCAAAAGCAAGTGCTGAGGAGGGGTGTGTGTCTTATGCCCCACTCTTCTCAAGGAGTTAGGCCTCTAAATCGAGGCTGGAGGGAATTGACTATTTCTACTTGTCATCCATAGCCACAAATCCTCTCTTGCAGTCAAGCAGCTTTGGTTGTTTCTTACCAGATTGGCAGCAATGCACACCTAATGCCACACAGAATGGCTGTGGGTTGAAAAGGAAGTGTCCTCTCCTTTAACTCAGTGGTTAGGGCACTCACCTGGGATGTGAGAGATCATCGTTCAATTCCTTGCTCTGCCTGATATGGAAAAGGGATCTGAACAAGGTTTCCCATCTCTCAAGTGACTGCCCTAGCCACTGGACTATAGTGTCATTTTCTCTATCCCAATGTGTATTTAATACATAATGGAAATGCTTCAAGAGGAGAGACGGAGAGAAGTTTGCATCAGCATGTCTCATAGTCTAGTGATTAAAGTAGTACTCACCTAAGAAGTGCAAAAACCCCTGTTCAAATCCCTTCTCCTCATCAGAACCAGCATTTTCCACAATGTAGCTACTAGACTGAGGGCTATAAGGGAGGGCTATTGGTGCATTCCCCTACCTGCAACTGTATGGTGTGCTTAGCACATGCCTCATGGATCAGGCTCTACAAGCAACATAGGTGTGGCCCAACCTATTTTCACCTGATCTGAGGTGAGGCTGGGGCTAAGGCGTGAGATAGGCATCTGGGTGTGTGCCTCAGGCAGCAGTGTGTATGCCCAGTGGTAGAAATGTAGGCATCAAGGGAACTTTTATAGCAAAAATTTGGGCATTGAGTTAACTACGTACAAGATTAACATGAAGCTGAGTGTGGATTTGGGGGATTGCACTAGCACCAAAATTTGGGACTTGGGTGCACGATTTCCTTTGTGGATCTAGGCTTTATGGACATGACTAATCTGGACCTGATCTGACCTAGTACTGAGAGGCTCTGTACTTTGCTCTCAACGGTCTAAGTCCCTCCAGTCCCCACCTCCAGTGCAATGCCTGAAATGTCTGAGTTGCACAACTGGTTAACGATAATTTGTGAAGCTGCTTTTGTGCCACTGGAATCATGGATTTGGCTCCCCCATGTGGGGAGGTAAATGTCTTATTAAACAATTTAATCAATTTCATGAAGACCCTTAAGATCTGAAAAGTAAAAACTTAGACTGCATGGGAGGTTATGAGGAAAAATGAACTCGTAAATTAGGGTTAGTTGTCGTGTCTTCAAAGCGACTAATGCAATTGGTTTTGAGGTTGGGGTGTCACCATTCACCATTGCTATGAACTGAATCTGCAGCCATTAGTAGTAGGTTTTAAATACTTTAAAATGATGATCACAGTGTTGTTGAAGCTGTGTTGGTCTCAGGATATAAGACCGACAAGGTGAGGGACGTAATATCTTTTATTGGCTGGCCCAACTTCTGCTGACAGAAGAGACAAGCTTTTGTGCTTCACAGCACTCTTCTTCAGTTCTCACGGACTCAGCAGAGACACTGGTTTTATGTCTCATTACAACAGTCTGTAACACACTCAGGGTATGGTTACACTTGCAGATGTAGAGCGCTGTGGGTCAAACCAGCCCTTGGAGACTGCAGCAGGGAAAGCACTGCTTTGTGTTCACACTGTCAGCTGCAAGCACAGTGACTTGGCCACATTTGTGGCACTTGCAGTGGCATTGGGAATGGTGCATTATGGGCAGCTATCCCACAGAGCACCTCTTCCCATTTTGGTGCTATGGCTTGTGGGAAGGGATTGGAGGGGTGCGGGGCATTCTGGGTCTTGTCCCAATGCCCCGTGATACATTGCTTCGCATCCCAGCAATTCCTGTGCTTCCATCCATATTTGGCGTATTCTTTCCACGTTTTTTGTACTGCACATTCTTGTCTTCCCTTTCAGTCTCCGAGAATGGATCCTGAACTTGTGAGGAATATGCTGATGGGTCTCGCCAGCACGTCACGGATTGCAGTTGAATTACTCCTTAAGCTACAAAGTGAGGAGTCCGACGATAATGTCAACTCAGATAATGCATACGACAAGAGATTGCTTGTGGTATTCATGGACGTGCTCGCCATAGCGTAACACCAGTTCTGGGCTCAGGAAACAAGCTCTGAGTGGTGGGATCACATCATCATGCAAGAACCTGCGGATGAGGAAAGCCACTTTCATGGGACTGTGCGCTGAGCTCGCCCCCACTCTGCGGCGCAAGGACACGAGATAGAGAGCTGCCCTGCCAGTGGAGAAGGGGGTGGCTATTGCAGTCTGGAAGCTGGCAACTCCAGACTGCTACCAATCGGTCACTAACCAGTTTGGGGTGGGAAAGTCGCTTGTTGGAATTGTGTCAATGCAAGTTTGCAGGGCCATTAATCGCATTCTGCTCAGAAGAACCGTGACTCTGGGCAACATGCATGACATTGCGGATAGCTTTGCACAAATGGGTTTCCCTAACTGCAGAGGGACGATAGATGGGATGCATATTCCAGTTCTGGGACCAGATCATCTAGCCTCTGATTACATAAATTGGAATGAGTATTTCTCTATGGTTCTCCAGGTTCTTGTGGATCACCGTGGACATTAACAGAGAGTGGTCCAGAAAGGTGCATGACACATTTCAGAACACAAGCCTGTTCAGGAAGCTGCAAGTCAGGATTTTCTTCCCAGACCAGAAGATCACCATAGGGGAAGTCGAAATGCCCATTGTGAGCCTTGGAGACCCCGCTTACCCTTTAATGCCGTGGCTCATGAAACCCTACACAAGAAGCCTTGACAGCAGCAAGGAGCAGTTCAACAACAGGCTGAGTTGGTGCAGAATGACTATAGAGTATGCTTTTGGCCATTTAAAGGGCAGCTAGTGCTGTCTGTATGGGAAGCTGGACCTGGCCCATGACAACATCCCCATGGTTATAGCCGCATACTGTACCCTCCATAACATTTGTGAAGGGAAGGGTGAAAGCTTCGCTCAGGATGGACCACAAAGGTTCAACACCTGGGAGGCTGACTTTGAACAGACAGAGACCAGGGCTATTAGAGGGTCCCAGCGCGGGGCTGTAAGGATTAGGGATGCCTTGACGGAGCAATTTGATGCTGAAAGCTACCACTAATGTTTAGTGCACTGCATGGGAGTGAAGTGCAGTGGTTCCAATGGTAGTAGAAATCTGTGTTTGCTACGTATGATGCACTGACTTACAGTGCCAGTTGCTTTCCTGGGCTATGGTATCTTTTACTTAATGCAATAAAGAATGTTTTCAAAGCCAAAAAAATCATTTATTGAAAAGAAACACAACTGCTGGGGAAACAGAAAGGGCATGACACATCTGTGCCATGTGGGAGGAGGGAAGAGGGTGGGGTGGGGAACAGGACAATCACAGATTTGCATATGTCCTGTGTCGGAGAAAAACTTAGTTCTCACTTATTTGTTTGGGTACAGCAAAGTCAGATACTTTATTCTGTTTAGCAGCTACAGCAGGGAGATAGTGCACTAGGACATAGGGTCTCTCCTTCCTAGCCAGGTCTCTCAACAGGTAAACAATTACAGCAAGCATTTATACTTTTGTTACAGACAATAACAAGCAACAGCTGCATTTTGTTTATACATAGGTCATCCTGATATCTTGTTTTTCTCACTTAAGAGATTCCGCTCTACATTTCGTATTATCTACACATTATCTACACAAGGTCGAAACAACTTCTCACACAGTTCTTTTCCACTCACCTCACACAATCCTCGCTTCTACAAATCTCGCGTTATTAGGGTTACAGTTAGCCTAACTCTTGCTAACAGAGACTGTCAAGCATTAAGACCCCCTACAGATCCCTGTCAGTTCTTTCTCTACTTCCACACCTGTTATCATATTCAACCTTCCTGTCTGGAGTGCCACGCAATGAGTGCTGCACTTCAGGCTGGCTAAAATGCATGGTGGTGGGGGTTGAGTGCCGTGGGTAAGGACCATAGTTTGCAAGGTTGGGTGGTGAAGCTACAGGTGTTGGAGGCAGCTGGTTGTGGTAAGAAACCCGATGTTGGGGGAAGTGGGTTGGCGGTGACATGGAGGCACAAGGGGAAGAGTTTTGGGACAAAGGCTGAAGGGGAAGGTGGGGGCAGATCTGCTCCGTCTGCAGTGCTATGAGCGCCTGTATTAAATATGTTTGGTGCTCCATGATGCTTATGAGCTGCTCTGCGCTTTGATGCCGGCGATCCACATTCTATTGGCAGAGCCTCCTTTCAGTCTCCCACCACTCCTGTACTTTTTGATTTTCAGTGAGGGACTGCTGCATGACTTAATGCAACAGGTCCTCTTTGGCTCTTCACAGATGCTTCCTGATTCTTTGTAGCCTTTTGGCCATTGATAACAAGGATGGCTGGGATCTCAAGGTTGCATCTGTAAATCCAAAATGCAACATTTAACAGAGGCAGCATTGTTCACACTAGACAGAGCAACGATTTGGCCCTACTTAAAGACAAGTAGAGTGTACACAATAGCAGAAAGTGCCTGTCTCAAAACGAGTGCACATAACCCAGAGGAGCCCCAAAATGGTGAGTAAGCACAGGGGCAAGGGGGACTGATTGTTTCAGGGCTGTAGTGTCCTCTGGGGTTGGTTCTGTGCCTTGGGGAGTGCCAACAGCTGCAGGGAGAGCCTATACTGAACACTGTCCCCACATTTTCCACAGGATGAGTTTGTCCTGGAAGATATCTTGCTGCTGAGGAAGCAAGCAAGGGTCTTCTACTACAAAGTGGCTTCTGCCCTGGCCTTATGCCGCTTGCCTGTGTGTAGCAATGGTCCCCCCGCCAGTCACGGCACAGTGGCATGGATATGTTAGCCTTACTGGGACAAGGGGCAAGTAGCTCTGCCAAGGAACCTGCACAAGTGGATTGCCCAGCTTCTGCATGAGACCTTTGAAGAGATCACAGAGACCGATTATCGTGATGTGAGAAAGCACATCAACGCCCTATTCCGCATCTAGGCATGCATGCAGCCCTAATCCTTCTTTCTGCAACCCTCCTTGCCCCAAGACCCTGCACCGTACAACCACCATCCTAAAATAAAAGCCACTTACCTGGCATTATTTTTTTCTCAAATAACATGTGTATAAGAACACACGACTAAGAATTTTCCCATTTAAATGGAAAACTATTGATCAGAGGTACAGTGCAGTAGAACAAATAGGTGTGAGATGTTTTATAACTGATCTTGGGATTCTTAATATTCCATCTATACCTAGATCTACACTGTAATAATCATTCCAAGTCTTACTCATAATTTACAGACTGCAAACATTAAAATGTAGTTTATTGGCTGCTGCTGACTTGGCCATCTTGTTTACTCAAATAGTTCATTATTTTTTCTGCTATGTAGTTCAAAGCAAAATATATGAAAAACACATTTCTCATCAGTTTTAGTCACACTTCAGTATATAGGTTCAGACTTTCCTTCTTACTCTTGGGTGGCTTTAATATTTTAAACTTCAACCAAAGCCCATAAAAGGACTGCTCAGGCATTCTTGTCAGGGATGCAATCAGTCCTTTGCAGGCTTCTGAAGCTCTCTTCAGCATTACTCTAAATTTGGCATGACAATATTTAAAACTAGGATAAAAGGATCACAGCAAATCCTGCAGTACTAACTCCAAAAGGCAAAACTCATTGCAAGTTTAAGACAGTTTTCACAATACAGCCTTGGTCCATTCTTTGACTCAAAGTTATCTTTGTATATATCCAGCAACATAAATCTGTCTCTTCTTTCTTAACATTTCCCAAATCTACCCTCTATTCAAGCCTTTGTGGGCTTCTCATCTCTTCGTCTTGTTTATTGGCAATATCTCCTGTCTGTTCGCACTGACTCTAACATCTCCCACGTCAGTCTATTTAATATGATTCTACTAAAATCATTCTCTCACCTGTTCAGACTACACTGATTCCTTGTCTGAATCCCTTCATTTGCTTCCTACCACTTGATACATCATGTTCAAGATTCTCCTCCTCACTTACAACATTCTACGTGACCTTTTCCTCACCTGCATTTTTTCTCTTCCTAATCCTCTTGTTTTATTGCTCTTTTTGGGTTAGAGTGTGACTTTTAAAAATGTGAGTATATGAGAGATGTACTGTTGCACTCAGCCAGAATTCCTCCTGGGACTCTGTGTATGTGTTTGCTTCAGCAGCAGCACCAGCAGTTCTGCAATACCCTGAAAAGATGCAGTGTACATTTGCCTCTGGATTGGGCCTCCTCTGTTGATGGGTGGGAAGGGTGAGGGAGGGAAGATTTCTTGATCTCTCTCGCACCTCGTGTATCTGCACAGAACTGGCCACAACTGCAGCCCACTCTCTTTTTCGTCTCTCTCAGCTTCATGCCTTCTATGTTGCATCTTAATTAATTAGCCTCTTACAGTTGGTATGGCTATTTCCACTTTTTCATGTTCTCTGTATGTATATATATCCTCTTACTATATGTTCCATTCTATGCATCTGATGAAGTGAGCTGTAGCCCACGAAAGCTTATGCTCAAATAAATGTTAGTCTCTAAGGTGCCAAAAGTACTCCTGTTCTTTTTATATTGCTACAGTACTCCTTATGCCTGGAACGCTAGCCTGTAAACACTAAACTGTATTATACTGCTGAGCCACTAGGTGGTAGTGTCTTTAATAAGACCTTATTACAGTGGTCCCCAACGCGGTGCCCGCGGGCGTCATGGTGCTCGCCGGGGCATTTATGTGCACCCACCTAGTGCACCAGTCTGACAGGGACAGAGAACTCAGGGTGTGGATGCAGTGTTCTCTGTTCCCTGCAGGCGTGGGGCTCACCTAGTGCCCAGCAGGGAAGAGAAGCCGCAGCCCCGTGCCTGCTGGGGACAGAGAACTCTGGGGCTGCAGGCTGTGGGTGCTGGTGTTCTCGGTCCCAGGCAGGTATGGGGCCGCGCCTTAAGCGGGAGAGAAGCCGCAGCCCCGTGCCTACCGGGGACAGAGAACTCCGGGGCTGCAGGCTGCAGGTGCTGGTGTTCTCTGTCCCTGGCAAGCGCAGGGCCCGCCTAGTGCCTAGTGCCTAGAGTACTCCGGGGCTGCGGGCGCCAGTTTCTCTCTGGATTCATATATTATGTAATAGTAAATATGATGTTTTTCATATTATTTAATGTACAAATACAAAATAAGCCTTGAAAAATTGTTGGCACCCGCCACACTCTTCTGAAAATATGAATGTGCTACTGGCCTCAAAAAGGTTGCGGACCACTGCCTTATTAAAATGAACCTCAGCCATACCTGGCAGTGCATGAAAGGATCTTATGATGAACACATCTGATGTGTATGCAGGCTCTGTGATCAGGCCATATCTGGTACAAAAGAATATGACATGGTGTAAGGAGTAAACCAAGAACAAAAACAGAAGGAACAAAGCAAAAATAGTTGCAGACAGAAGGAATAGCAATAATGGTTGCAGGATTTCATCAGCATGCCACACTTCAATGCCCAGAGAACTTTAGCTTTGACAAACCTTCCCAATGGACAGACTGGAAGCAGTATTTGAAAGATTTTGAATTGCAAACAAACTTCACAAAGAAATTGGAGATATACAGGTATCTTCTTTAATTTATGTGATGGGGATGCAAGGAGACCATATCTTTAAATCCATTGACTTTACTGAAGACAGCCACAGAGAAGACTATGAAAGGGTTCTGGCTATGTTTGATGCATACTTTGTACCTCAGAGAAAAGTGCATGAGCATGTTTTCACCAGAGAACACAAGAACCAGGGGAAAATGTTGAATGTTTTATAAGAGCTGTGCATGCAGTGGCTGAAAACTGATTCTGGAAATGCAAAACATGAAAATATCAGAGACACTTAACAGACTGATAGGTACTGAACTTCAAAGATGTAAATATTTCAAATGGTAGCAAAGTAGAACTTAAGGGGGGGATGTAGTGGAATACTAACCTGTAGTATACCAGTTTAGCCACTAGGTGGCATGGTGTGTAATATACCTTATTTAAATAAAACTCAGCAGTATTTGGCAGTGGATTAAAGGACCTTATGATGAACATACCTGGTGCCTACAAGCAAGCTCAGTAGACAGGCGGGGAGCCACACCGCCTCACTATAAGCAGAAAAAAGAATAAACATGGGGTGGGACGATAGGGGGAAATCTGGCTTTATGTATCATGAAGAAACAGAGATAAGGCGCAAACCCTGTTAATTTTTTATTTACTTTGCAATTTACCATCAATGCAATGCATCCTCCCTTTTCATGAATTCTGTTCACCCTTTCCTTTTACAGAAGTATCTTGAGGAGTGTATGTGTGTGTTGTTTGAACTGTAAACTCTTTGGGATAGGGACATGTCTGAGCTATGTGTTTAGACACTTCTGAAAATCTTGTCCACAATACTTTGATTTTGAAATAACGTAAAGGAGCCTAATTCTCAGAGCGGGTGCTCAGCATTTACAAAAATCAGGCCTTTTTAAGATGTCTCAAGTTGGTCACCCAACATCACTAGGTATTTTTGAATGTCTTGGCTGGTAAATGTGTTTGCTGCTGTTTCAATTGTCCTTAATCTCAGAGATTACACACACACACTCTAGAGCACTTTGAGGCTTCTAATTTACATTTTATTATTTTTAAAGACTTTTGCCACTTCTCCCTACCACCATTCCTCCTTACACTCTTATAGCCCTGCATCGCATCGGTAACCATTCTAGTGAAAGACTGATGGAATTTTCTTTAATGCTCATCATTGCCTCTCAACAGAACAATCCAGAATAACAGGACGTAGTTGGTCTGACCTTAATTTTATGGCTCCTTGCCATGCCTGAAATTTTTCTCAAGTTAAATTACTAGAAAAGTGTTGGGAAACTGCCACCCACATTCAAAGCATCTGAAATTGTTCCAAATCCTCCAACCACTCTGCAGCGTTGTTGATCCAACCAGAGAAGCAAATTCTAGAGCCCAAGGCACTTTACTAAAAACACCCTGCCGGCAGCCATTCAAATCTAGGGATATTAAGCAATAATGCCTCAACTCTCACAAGAGTAACAAGACTCTTTATGTAAATGGAACCCAAAGCATATAGGGTTGTATAGGTCAATATATATATCAGATTGCACCTGGAAGCACATATTTACCCTGGAGAGCTGGCATAATATGCTCCCTGAGTAAGCATACAGAAAAGATTGCAGCTATGATGCACTTTGCTTTGGTTGAAGATACACGCCTCCAAAAGAGTCAGTTCAGCCTATGGCTAGGTGTGCTCTTGGATTTTTCACTGACACTGAGCTCTCCCAAAGCAGCAGCTGTAAATAACACTTTCTACCATCTCCAGTTGGCTAAGAGATTCCATCCATAGTTATTCAGATCTTCATCACCTTGTGGCTGGACTACAGCACTTAGGCAATTCTAGCTAGTAAAGAATGCTGTACCACACAGGAGGATGCAGTGTGTCTCCTTAACAAAAGAGGGTACTGAAAACACATCAAATCTGTCCTCCACTCTCTATCCTGACTTCCCATCGAATACTAAATCCAAGTTCAAGATCTCATCCTTATCTTCAAGACACCCTGGACCTGGGCCATAGAGCATCTAAAAGAATGACTAAAGCTTTGGGGCAAAGACAGGTCCATAAGTCTACTCCACTAGCATAATGGAGCTCAATACAATAAGGGCAAAGCTTGTCCGTGAGGAGGTTGATCTACAACTATGGTAGCCTAAATCAGTCCATTCTCTGCAGTGGTATCACATACACATTGAGAATGAGGGGTGATAGAATAGAGATTCACAGAACCATACACAAAAGCTGGAACTCCCCTCAAATATGGGTAGTTCTTAGGTCCATGTTTAAGAAAACATCTCCTTGAATTGACTTTCTTTACCTATCACCATGTCTCTAACTTTCCCTTTTGGGCTGGTATTCTTAGGAGGGTAGTAAAGCAATTTTGGTGTAATCTAAGGTCCGATGCTTTTCTTGACCCCCTTTGAGCTGATTCTCAGCCAGAATATGACATAGAGAGTATACTAGCTTAACTGGCAAATGATCTGGGAATGGACAGCTGTCAATTATCCATGCTTATTATCTTTTATGTGTCAGCAGCCTTTATTAGTCTTGATCTTGAGAATTTATTGGCGTGCTTGGGAGGTTAATGGAAACTTACTGAATAGTTCTGTCCTTTCTTTTTAGCACACTGCCCTTCAACAGAAAAGCATTAAATACAGTAGTCAACAGTGGACTTGATGCTGTTCCCTCTTCCGCCTGTTTTATTTTACCAGGCCCAAAGGACATGGAACCAACTTGCAGGTTATAGCTCTTAACATATCCAGAATCATAGTGAGAGACTCTAGCTGAAACTTGACAATGACCAGAAGAGACACTGCATTTGTCCCTGCCTGACCTGGATCTGTTTTCAGTGTAGGTCAATACACACAGTTAATAGAAAACTCCTCACACAATACTATCCACTTTCTAATTCGGTGGCTGTCCGTACTACCGGAACTCATGCTGGGGGACTGTATAATTACCATTGCCTGCTTGCCATAAGGTGGGCCTGAGGATGATTTGTGCCTGCAAAATGAGATGAGATGATTTTTATAAGCTAAATAAAAATGTTACACCCTCTAAAGGGTTTGCTGTCAAGGATTGTGACAAAGACAAAGTCTCAGGCCTTAAGAACATTGCTTCAGTAGTATTTTAACCCACTACTGAGCCAGGGGTTGCGATCCCATGATTATAAATCAAATTATATCTTCCTTTTAACTCATTGTTAAATTAGAACATTAAAAACCACTTTCCTAAATTAGGTAAGTGAAGCTGAAGGGGGAGAAGATCTTATGATGTTCCACCAAAAGAAAAAAGCATGGAAATTCCACAAGGTGGTTACATTCAGATTTCTAACAGTTTCTTCAATGATCATTTTTCACTCAGAGAAAGGAAATGTGTACCCCAAACATTCTGGAAGTTTCCAGGCATGCATGTCCTCACATGATTTTCTGGATCTTTTTTCCCCCTCCCCCTTCCCACTGTAGTGGGAGAGCTTCATATGATGCTTCCACACAGCTAAGTCTATGTATGAATTCTGCAGTGGCTCCAGTTGGATCTCCTCTTCTGCTTATGCCTGAAACACATGAATGAGGAGAGCACAGCACCAACTGGAAGTCCTGCACGACCCACAAAGAGACCCAGCAGCATGAAGATAGTTCTCACATCCCAAGGATGAAGAAGCTAGTGGGTAGAAAACCAGGGATCTGAAGCATCAACAGTGGCGAAGCACTCTAAACTCACTGTATAGTAATGAAACTCTACATTATGACACTTTAGACAATGTTGCATAACATACAAATGCTACTCCTGACAGAATTCTGCGTGGGTGTAGAAGTCTTATGGTCCGCAGTTTTCTGTACCCCCCCCACAGAAAAACGCAGAAGAAATCTGTGGGAGACATGTCCCTCTTCCCCAGCAGCCCAGGTGGCGCATCTGTTTCAGTGTGACTGAAGCAGCAGTCAGAGACACAAATCACTGTGGTGAGGCGGATGGCTGGGCATGCATGCCTGCATGAGGGATGTTAATCACTGTCGGGGGCAGAGCTGAGTGTGCATGAGTGCGAACAAGCGAGAGAGACTGTCCTTCTCGCTTGCTCCTGCAGAGCACCTGGCATGGAGGGGCAGGGCTTTGGGTTGTTAAGCATGAGGCAGGCTCTGACTGTCCCCTGAGGCAGAAATGTAGCTATGTTCCTTCACTGCATGAAGCAAGCAGCTGTTTTGCCAGGGTTGGAAATGCAGTCAGTCAGTGCTATCCCTTAAATTGCCTGGAGGCTTATTTTATAGCAGATAACAGACTGAAACAAAATTCAGTCAGTTTTTGCTTGAGAGAGGATAAGGTGTAGAAGAATAACAGTCTGTTCTGTGCATTCCGACAAAACTGTTTCAATGTTTGAAATAAAACACTGTTCTTAATGTGAAAAAAAAATCATTATTAATGGCACTATTGACAGTTAATTGATTTCATTCTCTGAGGCAGAAATGTAGCAGTCTGCTTACATAGTAACATTGTTAATGTTTCTATTGTTAGTTATCTGTTTCCATTCTCAGTCAATTCTCCCAAAAGCATAAAACCTGTAAAAGTTTTAAGGCTCCTTTACATTGCCAAAGTGAAGTAAAGGAGACATTATAAATGACAGCAATAGAATCCTCAGCTAAGAAGATCTGTGTTTTCTCACTTTTTTCCTGTGCAAAAGTGGCACACTGGGGTTAGATTACAGCTCAGGATTTATTTTACTTACCCATTTAAAAAAAAAAAGACTGAGGACAAATAAAACATTTTTCAAGCAGTCAAAATGTCAGGACAATCAGAACCAAGCACTTCCCAAAGTATCCAGCCAGGTCCAGATGAAGTTACTCATGTCACATGAAAATATTAGCAGCCACTGATGCAAGTACCTGCTGTCATATGCACCTCTGGATCTTATATAGTCTCTGTGCAGAAAATATTGAGGAGAAGCAATTTCCCTGGAAACAAAGTGATTTTTATTATGGCAAGTCACAGGGGCCGACAGCTGAACTACATGACTTGTCTCAATTTCTTACTCATAAGAGCAAAAGAGATGAAGGCTAAGAAGAGAGTGACTGACCATGGTGGGGCACTGAAAATCACAACCATCTGCTAGGGATAGGAATAAAGAGACGTTATGATATGTTCCCCCACCCAATGTTGTTCACAGTTTTCAGGTCTTGAAAAGAAACAAAACATTCAAACTTCCGTAATAAGTTAATTAAGCAAATTATCACTTACATGATTCAGTGCCATCTACACTTATATGGTCTCCTCAAAAAAACTTTATTTGTAACATATTAGTCCAAAACTGTAACTAGAGAACTGTCTAACTGAAAACCCTGGATTCAAATAACCTAAAACTTTTGGGGAAAAAACTGATCTTGTTTTTTTAAATTGTGGCTCTTCTCCATCTAACTGTAACTGAAGATACCATTTGTCTGCTAACTAGCTGAGCACATTAACCAAATAACTATTGCCTAGAGGCAGAAAACACATGGTCTGATACTGAATATGGAGGAATGGATTAATCATCCTTTGATCTCCAGGAGTCTCTTCATTCATTTTCACTGTAAACTGAATTTACAATGTAGGCTGTCAATATTATTAATACGGTACTACGTTAACCCTTTTATTGCTGAAGTTAGATGCCATTGCCTGTCTTTTTGATTTTACAGAGGTAGAAAGGTCTTGTTTCTTGATTCAAGCCTCTATAATGAACTGAGGCATGGCTATCTAATAAATAACATGGGTGCTGCTGCTCCATTGTCACAGTACAAGGTATTTTTTGTGGCACTGACTTGGTAAAAATTTTATAAAAGAAAAATATCCTCTAATTATATCATCCTTTGCTTTTTTCTATAATTTCTCATGGGACTGACTTTTTATTTCTTTCACTGAATCACAGGACATTCCCATACCAATCTGAACTACCATTTTCTCCCAGCAACACAAGTAGCAACCCAAGAAATGGATTGTTTTAGAAATGAACAGAAGACTAGGAACTGAATTAGATTTAGTCCGCTTTGGCCTCTGCACACCTCAACTCACACACTCACACCTCATTGGCTGTGACCTTTCTTCTGTGTGAGTGCTTCAGAAGCCATTGTTAAGAGTCAGATCGAGAACTCACAAAACAGTAAACAGGATATGTCCAGTTTCCCTGTAACTGTGACCAACACATTTCATATTTTCAGAGGAAAGTGCACATTTTTCTTGTGAAATTTTGCTTTCTGCTTAAGGTGAATTGTACAGAATCACACTCAGTGGAAAGAATTTTTTCCCGACTTTTTGACAATTTTCTTTTCTATGGAAAATTTACACAGAGCACTAAAGGAAAGTGGGGAACACAAGCAGTACAGACATTTATAAAACCAGTCATCACTGACTAGGCAGCTTCTCTTAGGGACATGTTAAATGGAAGATGGTAACTCACTCTGCAAAGGTTATTGTCTCACTGTTGGAGTACAAATTTGGGTAGACCGTATTTTATTATTAGCACAGTTGATTTCTGAAGTCAGAGTGAGAGTATAGAACAGGTGACTTGCAAAGGATTTTAGAATAATTTGGCTTGTGCCCTTCTCTGCTTCTTTATGATTATAAAGCAGGCCTGCAGGCAATGTTCCCTCTAATTTTTCCCAACCATGTGCAGAATGAATTTTGTTATGTGCACCAATATGGAGGTGATGTGGGACTTATGGTCTGGTACAATACTTGTTACATAAGTGGCGTATTGGACCTGGCGCATGCTGTTGGCTAACTGCCATGTACAAAAGCCTCAGAAAACTTCCAAATCAGTTTCTTTCATCCTGCCCAGACTCATCCTAGGCAGTAGGCAATTAGCCAGCAGCAGTAGTGTTTCAGCACAGAAACACTGCAACACATCAACTGGATGTGAAGGGAAAAGAAATTGTTTAGAATCATGAACTCAGGCCCCAAACCTGAAAGTGGATCCATACCAGGTGAACTCTGCCTGTGTGGAGCTGCACTGCCCTCAATGTGGCACTGTGCAGAGAAGGAGCCTGTCTGGGCAGAAAGTAGTAAACCACATCATTTTTTTTTACTAGTTTCTCACAATATCCATTTCAGTTGCCCACCTTGAAAGAAGACTGCCATAAATAAACTGGTTTGTTCATCTATACCTCATAAACTATAGTTTGGGGATACTTATAATCATATTTAGTTTTTTAGACTTCAAAGTGCTTTACAAGGGAAAGTGAGTTTCATTCATCTCTTATGCTAAATCAACTGAGAAACAGAAGTTAAGTAACTTGCCCTTGACCCTACTTATTAGGGCTTGTCTACATTACCCACTGGATCGACGGGCCGCCATCGATCCAGAGGGGGTCAATTTATCACCTCTAAATCGACCGCCAAGTGCTCTCCCATTGACTCTGGTACTCCACTAGGGAGAGAGGCGCAGGCAGAGTTGATAGAAGAGCGTCAGCCGTTGACTTATCGCAGTGAAGACACCACAGTCAGTAGATCTAAGTATGTCGACTTCAGTTACGTTATTCACCTAGCTGAAGTTGTATAACTTCGATTGATTCCCAGGCCTTAGTGGCAGAGCTAAGAAAAGAATCCAGGTCTCTTGACTCCCAGGCCAGCATTCTATCCACAGGATCATGCTGCCATGTGGGAGTGGAGTGAAGCTGAATGTAAAGAAAAAACATTTACCAATGAAGTCACATTGCTATGTAGTCTTTCATTAGATTTACAGACAAACTTCACCCATTCTTAGATCTGAAGGAACAAATGTTAAACATTTCCAGGAAACAATTTGCTATTCTTCACTCATTTTGTTAAATTGTTTTCTTCTAAATCACATTCATGAATCAAAAAGGTAAGAACAGGGATATCTGGAAAACTAAATCACTAACAAATCTGGATTCTCAGCATATCAATTCTTCAGTACATTTTTTTACATTCTTCACAGCGTGATGCCTAACATTTAAGTGGCTGGCACCCACATTCAAAAGCTCTTACTTTATTGTAATAAAGTGCAAAATAGGTACTTTATTAAATGACATTACTCTGAGATTTTCCTAACAGTTTGTGGAAAGATCCTTGTGGGAGTTTGGTAGCTGGCATGGGGTTCGGTTTGATCTGCTCTGGGGGAACTTGTCATTCTAGATGTTCTTGGAACTGGTAGCAAGGTTGGGGCTTCAGGAAACATAAACTGTGGTGTCTATTAAGCCACCACCAAAGAAAAACTAGGAAATTATGGCAAATGACCAAAGGCGATTAAAACTCCAACGCTCCAAAAAGCTCTGTCCTAGGTCATCTCACGCGTGTGCACCGTGGCACCACTGGGATCACAACGCATTTTTGAGTGGGCCGTTCAAAGTGTTTTTGAACCGAACTGTGAGTGGGATGTATGGAGACTGGGAAGAGCGGGTGTGACCCCAAGGGACGGGCTGGACTAGTCCAATATCCAACCCACAGACCAGCAGGGGAAACACGGGGTGATCGGAAACAAACCGTTTCCCACGGAGAGCGGCCAGAGGCAGGGGGCAGCCCCGTGTGCGCCCCCAGCCCAAGGCGATGCCATCCGCGCGAAAGCGGCCGGTGGGACGGAGCTGCTGGAAGGGCGCCGGGGGTTGGGCTGAATGCGCACGGCCCAGCCCCGCCCCGCCCTGGGATGGAGCCGCCCGGCCCGCAGAGGGCGCAGTGCGGAGCGGCTCCCCGGCAGCGGGTTCCGGGGCTTTGCTGCCGGGTCGCGGGGTAAGTCCCAGCAGCGCCTCCCGCTCCCGCCGCCTCCGCGCCTCCAGGCTCCGCTCGCTTTCACCCCCCCGATGTCATGGCCAGGAGCTGCTGTCAAGTGACGCTGGGGCCGGCTCGCAGTGCGGCGCCTTCACTGAACAGAGCCACATCGGGGTCCCGGTGTCAGGCCGCGGGCGGCAAACCCGGGCACCCCCGGCAGGGCAAGCGGACCCGTCGGCTACTCACTTTACGGCATTTTCCGCGAGCGCCGCACTGCGAGCCGGCCCCGGCGTCACTTTACGGCAGCTCCTGGCCATGGCGTCCGGGGGGTTTGAAAGTGAGCGGAGCCTGGAGGCGCGGAAGGAGCGGAGGCGGCGGGAGCGGGAGGCGCTGCTGGTGCAGGTGAGAGCCCGGCCGCCCCTACGCTGCCTCTTGTCATAGCCCCCGGCCTCAGCCCGCCTCGCCTCTCCGCCATCCCGACGGCCAAGGAGAAGCCCCCTGGTCTCCAGCCCCTCTCCCTGCCCGGCTCCCTGGCTCTGCCTCCCGACCCCGGAGTCCCTCTTTCTCCTCTCGCACAGTTTGACCGTCCAGAGTCTCCCCAAGCTAGCGGTGTACACAGGCCGGGCACCGAGTGCCAGGGACCGGCGGGAACTCCACCCTTAGAGGTTTTTAAGGTCAGGCCTGACAAAGCCCTGGCTGGGATGAGTTAGCTGGGAATTGGTCCTGCTTTAGCAGGGGGTTGGACTAGATACCTCCTGAGGTCCCTTCCAGCCCTGATCTTCTAAAGGGCTGCCCAGAGGATTCAGGGGGGCTGGGGTTTTCGGCAGGGACTTCAGCGGCAGGTCCGAGGGCAGAAGAACCCCCTGCAGCGGAATTGCTGCCGAAGACCCAGCACTTCGGTGGCGGGTCCTGGGGCACAAGGCCCCCCGGCCGTGGCTCTTCGAGGCACTTCGGCAGCGGGTCCCAGAACTGAAGGACCCCTCCGTCGCTGAGTTGCTGCTGAAGATCCAGAGCGGAAGAAGCTCCGGGGGCCCAGGTGCTGTGAGAGTTTTCCAGGGCCCCCGGAGTGAGTGAAGGACCCTGCTCCAGGGGCCCCAAAAAACTCTTGTGGGGGCCCCTGTGGGGCCTGGGGCAAATTGCCCCACTTGTCGTCCCCACCCCCACCCCCGCGGCAGCCCTGATCTTCTATAATTCTAGGTCCTCTCAGCTGCTGCTGAGTCTTAGGTGCCATGAGGCACCTGTCACACTCTTACATTGGTGTAGTCCAGGGGTAGGGAACCTATGGCACACGTGCTGAAGGCAGCATGCGAGCTGGTTTTCAGTGGCACTCACACTGTCCTGGCCACTGGTCTGGGGGGCTCTGCATTTTATATTAATTTTAAATGAAGCTTCTTAAACATTTTAAAAACCTTATTTACTTTACATACAACAATAATTTAGTTAAATATCATACTTATCGAAAGAGACCTAAAAACATTAAAATATATTACTGGCACATAAAACCTTAAGTTAGAGTGAATAAATGAAGAGTCAGCACACCACTTATAAGAGGTTGCCAACCCCTGGTGTAGTCCCTCAGCAGCCCCGACTATTTCATTGTTACTTACATTACCAGAGCCCTATTGTGCTCCCCAGCATACAAACACAGAGCAAAACACATTTCAAACAGCGGGATCTACATGCAGAAGTCCCTTCGCCCACAAGTGAAATGCAGCCGTCTCTGGAGTGAGGCCTGGCAGCTGTTTTTAACAGTGTATCAGGGAAGTTTAGGACAGGAAGGAAAAGTTAATTTAGCATTTTAGAACTTGAAGAGGGAGAATGTAGTTAGCCCTGGTGTCATGGGCAAGTTGCACTTTGAGTAATGCCCTGCTTATGCAATGGAATAAAGTCCTGATTTGAAGAAGGTATTGAAAACTTGCTAGTCAGAGGATTAAGCTTGTTAGCCCAAGGCCAAATCAAACAATGTATGGTCACCTAGCCATGAGATTGAGAAGCAACACACCATTGTGAACGTTAATCCTGGGAAAGGGAAGAGTGTAGGCATCCCTACCAGTGTGTTGTGCCTGGATCTAGTTGCTGCATATTTATATTGGCCTCATAACTGTACGACTCACCTGTCTCATAAATTTGAAGTCCTCTTCCACCATTTATTTGGTGGACCTCTGCGTTGTCATTTCCTGTGCTTACCCCTGCTTCTGACCCCTGAAGCAGTAGCAGGAAATTGTCATGGTGGTTATCATTTTCATGAATGTCTGGGCTTTTGAATAACAGTAATGAAACTGGCCAGTCTTGTCAAGTTCACTGGATTTGTGAAAGCTTTGAGCAACTGCAGAGGCACTGAATCTGTCTGCAGAGGGTTAGTTAGATCAGTGGCTCTCAACCTTTCCAGACTACTGTACCCCTTTCAGGAGTCTGATTTGTCTTGCGTACCCCCAAGTTTCACTTCACTTAAAAACTACTTGCTTACAAAATCAGACGTAAAAATACAAAAGCGTCACAGCATTTTTTTTATTGAAACATTATTACAGAAACATTGCTTACTTTCTCATTTTTACCACATATTTATAAAACAAATCAATTGGAATATAAATATTGTACTTATATTTCAGTGTATAGTATATAGAGTAGGATAAACAAGTAATTCTCTCTGAAATTTTAGTTTGTACTGATTGCACTAGCACTTTTTATGTAATCTGTTGTAAAAGTAGGCAAATATCTAGATGATTTGGTGTACCTCTGGGAAGACCACTGCATATCCCGGGGGTACATGTACTCCTGGTTGAGAACCACTTAGTCTTCACAGTCAGAAGATTATCTTTTGCATCAGTGAAGGCTAGAAATTATGTATTTATTTGTAACTGGAACTTGAACTTAACAGTTTCCCCTTGTAAGTCATCAGGGAAACATAATCTCCACCTACAGTTAACAGGACTGGTTGAATTACCTTTTTTTTTGCACTTTAATACAATAAAGTAAGAACCTTTAAACGTGGATTTCAGCCACTTAAATGTTAGGTATCACACTGTGAAGAATTAAAAAAAAATTGCAGAATTGAAATGTTGAGAATCCAGGTTTATTAGTGATTTAGTTTTCCAGTTTTTCTTGTTCTTACTTTTTTAATTCATGAATGTGATTTAGAAGAAAACAATTTAACAAAATGAGTGAAGAATAGCAAATTATATCCTGGAAATGTTTGTTTGTTTCTTCAGATCTATGAATGGCTGAAGTTGTGTATAAATCTAATGGAAGAGCATATTGTGAATTAATTCTATAAACTATACTTGAGTAGGTATGAATGTGGTTTAAATCTTGACATCAGGACTGGCATGATAAAAAATGGCACTGAAATAAGAGCCTGCCTTGCCACTGACTTTTAATAGATGATCTAGAGCCTATAATACTTTGAGGCATATATCCAAATAAGTTGTATATACAAATATCTTTACTATTTATTTATTTGTAGCTTGCTGGTATTAGAGAATATATTGGCTCAGAATTCTTTCTTATATGAAATCAAATTCCATTTTACAATCTTTTTTTTTAAGTTTTACTAAAATCAAGTGGTACATTACTTACACATTGTTATAGTTGACTGTAAATATAACTATCCCACTAACGATGCAAAACTATGTTCTCTAATATGCTACTCCTTATTTCAGTGAAATAAAATCATTGGTCTTTATCTCTTCTGTGCAACTTTTTATAAGCTCTCTGTTCAAAGCACTTGAAGCATCTGTAAATCACAGAAATAAATTGTAAGCTATTGTTCAGTTTAGGAAAGCTTTTTAGATTTGCCATAAATGAGTGCTATAAGTAGAAGTGCCATTACTTCCATCGATTATATATATATATATAAACACACACACATATTCAAAATCTGCATTGTAAGCCTGAAGCTTGTTCTCTTACATGAACACAGCTGATTGAAGGAAATTCTTTTAGCCCCTAGGACCAAGTCATACGTCTAGCCAAAGTGATTTTGTTTCACTAACATTTGTCTTGAATATGCCTACTATGTTTGAGAATCGTGCAAATTGAAAAGAACATAGATTTTTGAAATATTTTATATATTCAGAGTGAAGAACTTTATCTGTCGCTTACTAGTGCCAGGGTTTTACTGTCTTGCTCTGCCCAACCACTGCAAC
Source organism: Chelonoidis abingdonii (assembly GCF_003597395.2). Classification (NCBI taxonomy): domain Eukaryota; kingdom Metazoa; phylum Chordata; order Testudines; family Testudinidae; genus Chelonoidis; species Chelonoidis abingdonii. Next base: position 337,515,645 of record NC_133769.1, read on the forward strand.
GCACAACAAAGGTGTTGATCTGGAAAAACAGGAAGCTCGCATGTAGGCCATCATTTCCCAATGCATCATCTCTTCTGCTTTCTAAATTGTAAGTTCTTTAGTGCAGAGACTTATTTTTATATCTTGTAGAGTGCCATGCACATTGGCAGTGCTTAGCAAATAACCATTTCCCACTATATATAGACTTCTACTTTTGTTAGCAGCTTTACGTAAGATACGTTGTGATTCTTACAATTCTCCCATGAAAACATAGTTTACACTTTTTTAACTATAGCTCATATCTTCCCCAGAAATTGCGCATATGGGTCAAAATAAAGTATTTTTTTACTTTCCCTCCTAAATTATTATTTTTAAGGTGATATATAAAATACTATGTAAAATCATTTTAAATTAAACATTTCCTTGTTGTTTTATAATACCTGGATTACAGTCTTCAATGCACTGCAATTTATTTTTAAAAAATCATGTGAATTAAGATTTAACCAATCAAATAGCATCTCTGTGCATTATGAGAGTTAACTAAGCAATGCTTTTGGAGGAGGTATTACTGTGGTGGCAATGCAGAAACATCAGAACAGTAAGACACGGCTGCTGTAGCAGTGAAGAGGCCAACTTTGAAAGTGGGTGGTGAAGAGGCATTTAGGTAGCAGACAGAGAAGAAATGTGTGAGGATTAGATGCTGGTAGTGTCTGCAGGATATTGAGTTTGTACTAGAATATGTGCTGCACCAAATAAATAGAACACTTTGAATTTTGTGACTATGGTTCTACCTTTGGGTGTAGTGGTTCATCACAAGAAATCCTTGGTTGTTACGTAGGCCCTGGAAGTCTCTCATATCTATATTCCACCCTTACCCATAGATGTCTGCACTTCAGAAGGTGCTCATCAGCTTTGTTGAACAGTGTTTGCAAAGTGTTTTTGAGGTCCCAGGACAAAACTAAATCTAACAGTTACTGTTGAATTTTCTTATTTATGGATTGAGATGTATCAATGTCTTCCTGTGGAAACTATATTCTAATCTTCTGACTTCAGTACTGTGTGCTATGTTGTATTATACGATGTTTGTGAAAAGTTAATATCAACTTTTTAAAAAATGTCATGAATAAATATAGCAACTAGGTGGAAATTTTAAAAGCACGTATGCAATTTTTCCATAATCCAGAAAAAATCAGCCCAAAACTCTTGCTCTGTTTTTCTCTACCCCCCTTTAATAATAACAGGCTCTAAATTATTATAATTTACTTTGGTAGAGACAACATTTACTTCTTACATCAACCGATGACTTAAAGCAGAACCTATGGCTTAGCTGATTCATTGGTGACCTCCTCTGTATTGCTTTTAGGTTTCGACTGTTGACTTTTCATTCATTAGATACATGTTGGCAGAGGTTTTGCTTCTAGTAGGAATGGAAAGAACTATGAACAGTTTAATAAATGGAACTCTTATCTGTGTATTCGAATTTGAAACTGGTAGCAGTGTAGCTCCACAGGTGTGCTTCCCAAATGTAAATAGGTTGTTTTATTTGTTTTGTACCTTTGAATTTAGATGTATGTTAAAAATGCCTTATTTAAGAATTGCAAGTAATTTAGAAGTTCTTCCTCTTGTTTTCTCCAACTCAATTATTAAATTTGGTAAGGAAGATATTCAGTCATGTTCAGCACAACACACCTGAGAATAGAGGAGACTCACTATAAATGCAGATAATCCTGATAAGTATACTTTGCATGTCCCTGAACAGCAGAGCTTGAAAAATCTATTTGCATGTGGAGAGTAGTTAGCTTCCTTGGGAATTTGTCATGAACTTCCACAGAATCTAAATGTGTGTGTGTGTGTGTGTATATATATATATATTTTAAACAAGAGTTTCTAGCCCACTTGGTTGTAAAGAAAAATCTTCCTAATATGATCTGAATTTCTTCCTAAATTTGCAAACATAGAACTCTGTTGATCATTTTTTGTCCACCTATGTGCTGCAGTCAAGTGAAAACTGACTGAAATCTTGTTTGTTTTCATTGCTGCTGTTGATACTCTGGGCAGCACTGAAACTTACAAGAATAATATCAGTTTCATTCTGTTGCAGGTTGGGAAAGCTGTGAACATTAATAGTTAGAGGCACTTGAGCTGTTCACTGGGGAGGAGGATTCAAAAGTACTGTAGAAGCAGGCGAGAGGTAGATTTGCTAGCACGTTGAAAGTATACACACCTACTCTATACTAGACTTTTAGCTAACACCTCAACACCAAAGCTTTTATCCTAAGCAGGACATATCTTCAGAGGGCAAAGAAGGTCACATCCTGTCCTCCATCTTCATCCTAATGAATTGATACAGAAATTCAGAGCTGAGATTAATGGATTTTCTTGGTCCTAAGTTTTTTTTTCTTTCCCCCTACTCTGTAAGGATGAACTAGCCTTTAGCTATGAAAATCAGCATTTACTTTGAGAAGTTGTTTGTTTACTACATCACCAACTCTTTTCAAAGTCCATTAGTCATTTTCTCACATGGAAGCATTGTAATGTATTTGCTGCCATGTTATTGCTTTTTCTAGCATCATTTCTGAAATGGAATTGATCTCCTTTCTGCATTTTGCTGACATAGAATAAAATCTCTTCCTCAAAATCTCAAATGGAAACACTTGTAATTAACCCTCTGATGCCAGGAGATGAGATTTCCTGGTGGAGAATACTAGTACGCAGACTTCAGACTTGTTCACACCAAAGGACAAATTAGTTTTAAAATAGCATTTGATGAAACAGCTACACATTTTTTATGCTTATTTTAGATCAAGTAATTATCTCCCTTTCCATATCGTATCATTTACCTGTAGGTAGTAGTTTAGTTGAGAATGAGTTCCATTTTCCATTCTAATTCCTCTTGTTATGATTTTTTCAAACAAATTCCTATTTGCATGAAACATTTTATGTTTGGTCTCAGCCCACAGGTGAATTTTTAGGAATGTCTGAGCAAAACCGGTAGTTTATTTTGAGGTATGAATAGTCATAAAAAGATGTCATTGCTATTCCGACTGGAATCTTATGCACCTGTAGCTCCAAAACAGCTGAAGTTGGAAAATTTGAAGTTGGTTTATTCAGTGAGGAAAGAAAAATCCATATCTGAAGAAAATTAACTTAGTATTTTTAAAGCTATGAACGTCTAAAGATGGATTTTTCGTCATCTATGTATTAAAATATTTATATTCTTGATGTCTTTAAGCTAGAGTGGTTTAAAATTTTAGGAATGTGCTGACTTGCTTCAGCTTTGACAAATACTGCTTTAAAATCCCGAAGCAAAAGTTAAATGATGTTATTTTTAAAATAAATCTGTTTACAAAGTAACTTCTTACTGTTGTATGTAGAACTGGATTCAAAGCTAATTGAAGTCAATGGGTTTCCACTCAGTTGAGTGGACAGTCATTTTTGGTACTGAGAACATGCTTGTCCCTACCAAGTCCCTATATCTTCTGAGCTGTTTAGCTTGTTAATAGTAAGGTATTTAAAGCCACTTTGCTAGGTTTATTGTTTTTTTTCTCCATTGACCTTGTTCAGCATATTGTTACAATACTTCCATCAAGCATCTGGAGACTGCATCTTTAGCGCCCACTATTATATTTGTATTTAGTATTTGGAATGTCTATCTTTTTTTCTACTACGTGGTCTTTAATATAATCACGTAATAATGTTTATAATAATGCTTTCTTTTGCACCATCACTTTTTCCATAACCTAATTAGTTTTTACTATACAGTTGGTAACAATGAATATCCTTATCCCACTGAAATAAGTTTATCCATCCCTTTTTCTGTGCAAGTGATACCCTATGCTTTTCAACTTCGGCAGTATATAAGAGATGCTTCAAGATGAAGGCCAGAATATTTCAGCACCCATATTTGGTGCCAGATTTTCACCTCCTTTCTTACAATAGTTGGGGGTGGTTGAAATAATAATGAGAAGAGGGGGGAAGTTAAACTGACAGTAAGATAAATGGATATTGTAAGTCAGTGATAGAAGGAGGTAGCTAGATTTGAACTCTGGGATGCTGCAAAATGTGTGATCTGCCATCTGGAGTTTGATTTTAAATAGGTGTAAACAAAAGTATTAGTTTATATAAATCTTCTCTGCCGCCTGCTACCCTCCCCAAATCCATATTTCTCTTGCTTGATATTTATGATATCCTCATAATGCTAGTTCTCCAGTGGCCCATAGACTCTGCCAGGGTAAAGAGGCATAGACAGTACCTGAATTTCTAACATAAAAGCCATTCAGTAAAACTGCTTCTGTCTTTGGGCTGGTGAGATATGGATGAAAAACTTTCCAGCATTTATTATAAAGAAGTAAAAAGGTCCAAACTAAGTTTTCAAAATAAAAGTTTGCTATATACATTTTTGTGTTTTGAAAAGGCAAACAAATATCAAAATATCTTTTCTTTTTCTTCTGCAAGGTCATGTAGTAGGAGCCTGAGCTAGTAGGAACTGTAGTAGAAACTACGCTCTGTAGTCATATGCCAATGAAACATGACGAATATCAATACAAAATACCTCTGTAGGTATATAAACAAGGGCTCATCTGAAATTGCAGTTTTACATGAATATGAAGATGTATGTCTGTGAAATAATGTGAATACCATTTTTACCATGAATTACTTTCATCCTATAGTATAGAATGGTGCATTTGGCTTATCTATTTTATTTAGATTTGTATAAAAAATTGGCATAAAAGTTGTGCTTTCATTCACTATTTTGCACAAAAAAGATGGTTTCATGGCTGATGCTTTTTGATTTGGAAAGCTGAAGTCCTTACCAGTAGTCTGACATTGATTCTTATATTTTATATTTGTGGAAAAAATAAGCAAAACCTTAAAAATTAATTTGTAAGAATATGAATGACTGTATTTAGTATACCGTATATGAACTTAAACTGAAATTTGCACGTTTTTCAAATGAACCTGTCAGTTATTTTTCTTATAAATTTGACTGGCTGTTGGTGCAGTGGTTGATATTTGCTCAAATGCCTTGCCATTTATTTTTCACTTGGTTTTATTATGGAGAATTCCAGAAATGAACATTATATCTGGGATTAAGTGCAAGACAACCACATAGTGTTGTTGGCTCTGCTGCCCCAGAGCAGAGGCAGAACTATTTGTTATGCTCTCACCCACAGTGATTTGTACACTGTAACACTGAGCATTTTTCTTTATTGTTCTTTCACCAAGTCAAGTCCCCCTTGAAGTGTTGCGTGTCATTGACTCTCACCTTTGAAAGACGTGAGGTCAGCATCATTAACTCAATATTGGGATATTAAAAAATGCCGGAGGATAATTTAGCACCCCAAGGGATTTTAACTGCCATCTCAGAGATAATCACCATCTTTTTGAAAAATGCTGTCCTCTTCTTAATAGACGTTCAATTCTAGAATGTTATAGGGTGGTTTTCTATTAAATGCTGTCATTTTTAGAAAGGCAAGGTGGACCAATGTCTGTTGATGAAAGAGACAAGCTTTCAAGCTACACACAGTTCCAGATGAGACTAACAGAAGTTAGTCCAGTAAAAGCTATTACCTCACCCATCTTGTCTCTCTAATATCCTGAGACCAACGGGGTTACACAACAACATCGTAAACAACAATGGAAGATATCGTAATTTTAAAAGTAACTTCTGTAGAATCCTACAGGTTTCCTACCTCTTAAATTCTGTAGCTCCTTCCCATTGAGCTTTCTGAGGGAACCTCATAGATCTTGTCTATGCTTTATATTCCAACCATCACTCTACTCCAGTACCAGCAGTGGGAGCGCTGCTGTAGATATGGTGCTGATGCAACTGCCATTTTAATAGCCATGTTGTTTAGATCTGATCTGAGCAGGATTAGATGACACCGTGGTTGAAACTCTAGTAACTGGCCCACACTCATGCATCCACTTCTACCATGGTCATTGAAGCTGTACTGGTGATAGCAACATCAGGAAACGTTGAAGGGGGTAAAAGACTGATGTAGACCCAGATGTAGTGCTCATGACAATAGCGGAGGGAGGCAGCCTAGTTGGAGATAGAACAGGGGTGGGCAAACTATGGTCTGCGAGCTGTTTCAAGTTGTCCTGTGAGTCGCACCATGTGGCTTGGCCCTGCTCCAGCTGGGGCACAGGGTTGGGGCCACACCACGTGGCTCACCCCCACTCCGGCGCTCCAGCTGGAGTGCAAGGTCAGGGGCTGCCTCCACGTAAGAGCCAGAGAAGGGACATACCACTGCTTCCGGGAGCCACTTGAGGCAAGCACTGCTCGGAGCCTGTACCCCCTGAGCCTCTCCTCATGCCCCTACCACAGCCCCAATCCCCCTTCTGCTATCCAAACCCCTTGATTCCAGCCCCACCCCAGTACCTGCACTTCCAGATGGAACCTGCACCCCTTTCTGCATCTCTACCCCAGCTTTGATTTCCCTTCCACCCTCCAAACCCCTTGGTTCCAGCCCAGAGCACCCTCCTACACCCCAAGCTCCTCATCCTCAGACCCACCTCAAAGCCTGTACCCACACCCCAACCCCAATTTTGTGAGCATTCATGGCCCGCCATACAATTTCTCTTCCACAATGTGGCCCTTGGGCCAAAAAGTTTGCCCACTCCTGAGATAGAAGATGGTTAACAGCTTCATGGTAATAAGGGGCGCAATCCTAGGATCCCTTAAAAGCTAAGACCCCCTTCTGTGTAGCCAAGCATATCTAGTCCCACATCTTTTAGTAATGAGGGTTGGGACAGCAACTTCTCTTTGAGGTATTCATCGGGGCTGAAGACTTCAGTGGAGGGAGACATTGAAACAGAGTTCCCTGAATTTTGTTGTGTGGTGTTTTTTTTTTCTGATGATGCTATAAAAAACAAGGTGCTGTAAGTTTTGTGTGGATTTAAAGATCTCATGGTGCCTGCTCCCCTGTCCTTGGCTAAGTGTGCCCTTCTAAATCAATAGTGCTGTTATAATACCTAGCATTTTAAGCATAATAAGGATTTCGGAGCTCTTTACAGACATTACAGAATTAAACTTCACCTCATCCCTGTGACTGAGGGAATAGTATCCTATTACAGATAAGGAAACAGAGGCACAGTATGGGTAGATGTCTTTTGCAGGGTAAGACTGTATGTTGGGCAACATGGTGTCCAGTTTCCTACCACACAATTGTGGCACTTAGTGGTGCTGTTTGTATCTGTATATTTAAGAATTAATAAAGCACTTTGGGATAAAAGAAGTTAAATGTATCATACTATAGTTAAGAAACTAAAAATGCTGTCACAGTGACAAGACTTAAACTCCTACCATCCTGTGCATTTTATCTGTAAGGGTGAAAGGATAAATTGGTGGATACTTTTGTGGCATTACAAAGAATTAATGAGCCTTAATTTGAAATAAAGTGCTTCAACTGCTTTGGATTGAGAGATGTGAAACTGTTAGGTTTAGCCTCTATAGTGTAACCTCCCACTTCCTCCCCATCCCAAAGCAGATGTGGGGGGTTTAATTATAAAATACAGAAAGGGAAGAAGAGTAGATTGATGCCAATAAGCTCTGTAAAAAGAACAGGAGTACTTGTGGCACCTTAGAGACTAACAAATTTATTTCAGCATGAGCATTCATGAGCTACAGCCCTCTTCTTTGGACGCATAGAATGGAACACACAGACAGGAGATATTTATACATAGAGAGAACATGAAAAGGTGGAAGTATGCATACCAAGAGGGAAGAGTCTAATCAATTGAGATTAGCTATCATCAGCAGAAGAAAAAAAACTTTTGAAGTGATAATTGAGATGACCCATAGAAGATGTGAGGAGAACTTAGATTCAATTAGTGTAATGACCCAACCATTCCCAGTCTCTGTTTAGGCTTGAGTTAATTTAATTTTAATTTAATTTTATATGTACAGAGAACATGAAAAGGTGGAAATATGCATACCAACAGGAAGAGTCTAATCAATTGAGATGAGCTATCATCAGCAGGAGAAAAAAAACTTATGAAGTGATAATTAAGATGACCCATAGAAGGTGTGAGGAGAACTTAACATAGGGAAATAGATTCAATTAGTGTAATGACCCAATCATTCCCAGTCTCTCTTTAGGCCTGAGTTAAATTAAATTCATATGTCTTTGACTATTCATAATGTTCCTGGACCCTTTCATCTAAATGAAACTGTGTTAACCAGTGCCTGCTCCTCCTGCAGTGAGGTAGTTCTTGGCTGGGAGACCTGGCAGGTTATGGCAGATTTCCTGTTATAGTGGGGGGATGAGAAGCAGGGAGAAGGCTGGTTTGCATGAGAGAGGTGGAAAGGTTCCTTTTTGGGGAAGTAATAAGGATGAGAGGTGATAAACACTGCTTTTTGGGGGTGGGAGGAGGGCAGAGACCCTGCCACTGTGAAAAGAGGTAAGAAATTGGGGCAGGGCCAGGGAGAATTAGAAAGAGGGAATGGAATTCTTCACTTTCTTGTGTGGAGAGACCAAGGGACAGGTGTGTGGAAAAAACTGGAAATGAGTAAGCAGTGGGTAGTGGAGGGACCCAGATTAAGAGAGAGAAAAGATGTAGGTGAAGTTGAGATTTAAATCAGAGGAATAGATGGAGCAATTGTAGAGGGTGATTAACAGCAAAATAGGAATCAGGAATACAGAGCAAAGGAGAAGAGTGGAAGAAAGCAGTTAATAAAGGAGAAAGGAAAAAGAATGCGGACGTGCTAGAAATGATAGGAAATAGGTTAAAGAGGAGGCAGAGAGTGGGATAGAGAGAAGTGAAATATAGGTAAAAAAGTGAAACATACTTTTTTTTAAAGTAGCTTGAAGAAGGGAGAGATGAAAGGAGTAAAAATGAGTGACCGGCCATGGCTTTGCTGCTTGATTTCCTTGGGAGCCTTTGATGAAAGCAACCAGTTCCTAATGCATCATACACGTCACCACAAGATGGGTTCATTTTCTAAATAGCCTCTATTTGAGGGACTTTGTCAAAAGCTTACCTAAATTATATAAACTAATTATCTTTAAATATCCTATAGACATGTTTACTCCATAATAAGGTCTAAGGAGAAGGCAGTAGGAATCTAGATTTTTCAAGCCACCTATATATTTTCAGTTGAAATGCGTACTTCCACCTTTTCATGTTCTCTGTATGTATAAATATCTCCTGTCTGTGTGTTCCATTCTATGCATCCGAAGAAGTGAGCTGTAGCTCACGAAAGCTCATGCTGAAATAAATTTGTTAGTCTCTAAGGTGCCGCAAGTACTCCTGTTCTTTTTGTGGATGCTGACTAACACAGCTGTTACTCTGAAACCATTCAGTTAGTGTTTCTTATTTTGTATTTTTGATGGAAATTGGCTGTTTGGTGTAAAAGTGGGCATCTCTCTTTAGTGACCACTGGTGCACTGATGTTTAGGAAGAAATACCCAATGATAAATCAGTACTTGATTTTAAACAGTGGTGAAAGTCTTCTGGTTTATATACTCAGTATATTTCTTGATTATGAATGTGTGCAATCTGTGTTGATCCTTTGTGCCCTTGAAATTTCATATATTCATAAATTGTCTCAATGGTAAAAATAAACTAAAATTTAGAAGTAGTTGTTCACAGGTCATAAATATAGCTGGTGAAAATGTCAGAATGTGGGAAGTAGACCAAGGGAAGAATAAATGGTTGTTAAGTTTGAAGCTTGTTAGCATTATCTGTGGTGGTGTTTAAATAATTGGTAAAAGGTGAAATGGAGAAGGTTGAGTTTCTGATGTAAAAGCCTATAACACTTGCTGTTTTATTAAAAAGTTCTGAAAGGCAATTTTCCGATGTCAGTTTAATATAATATCAGGGTTGGAAGGGACCTCAGGAGGTCATTTAGTCCAACCCCCTGCTCAAAGCAGGACCAGTCCCCAGTTAGATTTTTGCCCCAGATCCCCAAATGGTCCCCTCAAGGTCTGAACTCACAACCCTGGGTTTAGCAGGCCAATGCTCAACCACTGAGCTATCCCTCCCCTGCTAAAATATCTACTGTAGCACTGAACTTTAATCTTAATATGACATTATAGAATCCACTGTCCATTAAGAAGTGTGAAATATTGCTTGATATCTAGGTGTGACATGTTCTTCCCTCCACCTTGGGGTGCCACCTGGAACTGTGTTACCACTGAGCCTGCCTGACCCACCAGCCTGGGTTCCATTTTCGCTCTACTGCTGTGACAGGCCCTCAAGCCCCTTCCAGCACACATACAGGTAGGAACGCACCCAACTACAGCTTCACAGAGATGCTGAGATGAGTTCTGCATGGGAAGGCTCAGCTAAGGAACTGCCCAGTTACCCTCCTTTGAAGGGTAAACCCAAAATTATACCATCTTGCACTGCTGTAAATTCACCTCCTCCCCCAGTGTAGAGGAAGATATGCAACAGCTTTCTGCCCCGAGTTTTGATTTCCACACACTGGTTTTAGACAAAACAAAAACAAGTTTATTAACTAGAAAAGGTAGATTTTAAGTGATTCTAAGGGATAGCAAACAGATCAAAGCAGATTACCTAGGAAATAAAAGAGAAACGCAATCTAAGATTAATATACTTAAGAAATTAAGTAAGAGCAGCAAATGTTCACCTTAATTGTTGTTTAGTCAGTTTGCAGATATTCTTGAGGGCAAGCTGCACTTGCTTGCAGGTTAAAATGTCAGATATACCTTTCACAGGCTAGAAATTCCTCTAGCCTGGGTTCAACGCTTCTGCCTCAGGTCAGTTCTTGTTTCTGAGGTGTTTCCAAGTGTCTCCTTTGGGCTGGGTGTCAGTGAAGAAGAGCCACGATGAAGTCACTCCCTTTCCTTAAATAGCTTTTGCATATGGTGGGAACGCTTTGTCTCCCAGTTTGATTCTGAACAGTGGAAAAATACTAGTATTCTATGATGGAATCCAGTACCAGGTGACTTGGTCACATGTCTCTGTAGGGCCACCTCAGCCATGACTCAGAGGCTGTTTATAGCATCCTCAGGAAGGCTCCCTGGTGGGAGATTAGCATCTTCTAAGACAGGGGTGGGCAAACTTTTTGGCCTGAGGGTAAAGAAATTGTATGACGGATCATGAATCCACATGAAATTGGGGTTGGGGTGCAGGAGGGGGTGCGGGCTCTGGGGTGGGGCCAGAAATGAGGAGTTCAAGGTGCGGGAGGGAGCTCCAAGCTGGGGCAGGGGTGGTGGTGTGCAGGAGGAGGGGATGAGGGCTCTGGGTAGGGCTGGGGATGTGGGGTTTGGAGGGTAAGAGGGGGAATGGGGTTGGCGTGCAGGGGAGTGGCTCAGGGGTTCAGGCTCAGGGTGGTGCTTATCTCAAGCGACTCTCGGAAGCAGCGGCATGTCCCCCCTCCAGCTTCTATGTGGCATTGCAACCAGGTGGCTCTGCTGCGTGCTTCTCCATCCGCAGGCGCTGCCCCTGCAGCTCCCATTGGCCGTGGTTCTCCACTGTAGAGGCAAGCTACTGGGAGCTCTGGAGGCAGTGCTTGGGTTGGGCGCAGCATGTGGAGTGGAGCCCCTTGGGCTGCCTCTACACGTAGGAACTGCTTTCAGGAGCCTCGTGGAATGGCCCCTGACCTGCTCCCTGGCTGGAGCACTGGAGCAGGGAAAGCCTCAGATTTTGCTCCCCAGCAGGAGCTCGAGGGCCAGATTAAAACGACTGGCAGGCTGAAATCGGCCCCTGGGCCGTAGTTTTCCCACCCCTGTTCTAAGACCTGTTGTTCTTCCTAATGGCCCTTCCCAGCCAGCCATCTAGACTGATTACATTTAGTCTAGTGGGCATACCCCAGGTGTAAACACATCTGTAATAGATGCATAGACAATATTCCTAACTTCAGATATAAATATGATACATGCATACAAATAGTATAATCATATTCAGTAAATCAATGATCTCTCACATGACCTATATTGTATAAAATATATCATAATTATGCCATAATCATATCATAACAATATCTCTATGAAGAATATGCGGGATAGTGTCACACCAGAATCTCTCTCTTTCACCTCAAACCATGAGAAGGGCTGTGATTAGCTATTTGAGGGGTAAGGGAGACAGTTTTATGTCTTCCAGTGTTGATTACTTAGTCAGTTAAGGAATATTATCGATCACAAAGACCTTTATAACACGTCCTTCTTTGTTGAAAGCAGATGGGCACATCTCATGATGTGTGTAGAGGTTCAGTGGGAAGGGCATATTCCTAGTTCTCCGATAGTGGATGCAAATATTCTGCCAAGAGGGCATGAAAGTGATCTGTTGCTGTAGCAGTGTGCCATTTTTGACCAAAAGGAAGATGGAGTAGAGAGTAAGCACGCTTTTTTTTTTTTAACCATCTGAATCAGACAAGGCAGTATTTCTCCACTGTAGAGGCAAGCAATCAGCAAGTCAATCTCTAGCTTATTTGTCCCATTGGTGTATTGATCATCATAGCAGTGGAGATATGTCTTCGCATCTGTTGTTCTGGCAGAGTCTGGTGCTACTTTGAGTTGGTGTGTCCTGGTCTGTGTAGCTCTGTAAATCTCCAAAGCTCATCTCTTCCATCAACAGAAGTTGGTCCAGTAGAACATATTATCTTACCCACGTTCTCTCTTTAAAAAATTACAGCCAAAAGGACAGGAAATGGTAGGAGTCTTATCTTAATAATTGTTGTGATAAAGCCTCTGTCCCAAATCTGGACCTTAGCGTCCAAAATCTGGGGGCTTAACATGAACTCCTCCAAGCTTTTACCAGCTTGGGTCTGATCTCGCTGCCACCAGACAGGAATTACAGCGCCTGCCTCGCTCTGGTCCCCCAGACTTTCTCTGGAAAGACCCCCCAAGACTCAGAGACTCTCAGTCTACCGGCAAGGGAACTCTCGTCCCTTCCCTTCCCCCTCCCACCCAGACGTTGCTCCCTGGGCTAACTGAGAGGGCCTGATGTAATCTCTTTACATCACAATACCAAGAAAACCTGTCTCCTT